>NC_134364.1:101615122-101747622 GCF_048569485.1 Anomaloglossus baeobatrachus | reverse complement strand
CTCATACAGTATGATGGTTACCACAGCCCAGACACAATTAGAGCCACCACAACCCTCCACACACAGAATGAAGACCCCCATAGCCCCCCTCTCGGTATGATAGCATCCACAGCCTCCGTCTCAGTATGGGAGCCCCCACAGCCCCTAACACAGTATGATGGTTCCCACAGCCCCTCGCATAGTATAATGTGTGAGCCATTGTACTGTGTGAGAGGCTTTGAGACACCCTTATACTAAGTGGTGAGCTTTGGGGGCTATTATACTGTGTGAGGGGCTGTGGGGGCTCCCATACTGAGAGGGGGCTATGGGGGCCCTCATTCTGTATAGGGGCTGTGGTAACTGTCATACTGTATGAGGGGCTGTGCAGTGCCCTTATATTGAGTGGTGGACTGCGGGGACCATTATACTGTGTGAGGGGCTGTCGAGTGCACTTATACTAAGTGGTGGGCTTCAGGGGCTATTATACTGTATGAGGGCCTGTGGAGGCTCCCATACTGAGAGGGGGCTGTGGGTGCCCACATTCTGTGTGGGGAGTAGGACTGTGGGTGCCCTCATTCTATATGTGGGGGCCTCATGTTTAGTAGGGATATCATACTAACAAACCATGATACTGTGTGGGACCCATGCTAGTGTGAGTGTATGTGTGGGGGGAATATCATACTTGGGGGCACTTTAGAGGCATCATGCTGTGGGGGTATTTTACTGTGTTAGTGGCACTGTAGGCACATTATACTTTACAGCAGGCACTGTGAAGTCATCATACTGTATGTGTGGGGATATCATACTCTGTGCAGATGGGGGCATTTTTGGAAGCATCGCTGGTCTGAAGACTAAGGGTCTTTAATAGTGACATAATCACTATGTTCATGCCACAATACATATCCTTCTCCTGGTTTATGAAAGCAGCGAGATAAGACTGCATCAAATACATCTTTTTATTAATGGGGGGAGGGGGCAGTTAGATCTTTTGCTATGGGGCCCTGTGATGTGTATGTACGCCACTCCATGATGGAGCTATATAAACCAGCACAATAAACAAATAGGTATGAGACGCATTGTGAGAGCTGTAACGTCTTTTCAGAACTAAACTCAGAGACTCTGTCGGCCTCTCACCAGCCACACCGGTTCTCCAGCGTTGTGCTGATAAGGGGTAAACACGTGTTAAGAATGATGTCTGGTTTGGCTTTTTTACTAAGTCATGGGGCATGGCTCTAAGACAGAAAGAAGTAGAGTTTAAGGATTGCTACCTCCAATAGGGGGTGCTACAGTTAAAGTCCTGATCTCTAAAGAGGCAATTCGTATACAGAACTCCCTCATAAATACAATGAGAGAGCTGCATATGTGTGGGCCGAAAACCTCTGGGAATTACCCTCATTTGCGAAGGCGTATTATTGCCAAAAGTCCCAATTTTACCAGGGCAGTCCCGAGAACCAGAGGTCAATGAGGTGGGGCTCAGGAAACCCATAATTACGTGTGGTTTTGAGGATGGGCTTAAATGTCCGGTTTTTGCCCTTTAGAATGTTGGTGTTCAGTGATCCGAGGGACCCGGTTATGGTTACTAATTCAGACCCAGGATCTTCAAGTTACACCTCTGATCACCACAGGGGCACTCCACCTTTACCCCACTTTTAGGAATTAGAGAACTGAAGCAGCAACTCCGAATCATAAGGTTATTATCAGCGATTCTACAAGATCTTTCTGTTAATCAGTAGGGAAATTTCAGCTGACTACAGACAAGTTTGACAACTTTATTACATGGCACGCACTGTTTACACCAAGGAGGAGGGTAACAACTTCCCTGTTCCTTGCGTGTCGGGCTTTAATGACCATGCAAATTTAGTTTTTCACTTCAACTTCAGGTGTAATGATTTTTAAATAAAGTTTTCCTTTATTTTAATTTTTACATTTATTTGTTCTGGTTTCATTACAATACTCTAGCCCTAAACTTAGCTTTAACCTTAGCTCTAACCCTAACCCCACTTCTAACCCTACTCTAGTTCCATCCAGAAGCCAATTCTACCTCTACCCATAGCCTTAACTCTAGCCCTAACACTAGCTCTATCCCTAACCCCACTTCTAACCCTACTCTAGTTCCATCCGGAGGCCAATTCTACCTCTAACCATAGCCTTAACCCTAGTCCAACCCTATCCCTAACCCTACTTCTAACCCTAACATTAACCCTAACTCCAATTCTAACCCTAGCTCCAACCTGAGCCCCAACTCTAGCGCTAACCTTAGCTCTAACCCTAGCTCTAATTCTATCTCCAGCCCTAGCCCTAGCCTCAGACTTAACCCTAGTTAATGTTGGAGGAAGAGTGTCACATTTTATACACGTGGCAGCTCTCTCATAAGGTCCTTGAGAGATGGTCCTAAACTAACCCCAGCCCTAACTCTAACCTTATATGTAACTCTCTGGTTCTATCCCTATCTCCAATCTGATCCCTAATGCTAGCCCTAACGCTAGCTTTAACCTTAGCTTCAATTCTAGTTCCAACCCCAATTCTAACACTAGCCTTATCCGTAGTTAGGGATAGAAAAAGAGTGTAACTTTTTTTATTTTATTTTTTTACATGTTACTACTCTCGCAGCAGGTCCTTGACAGATTGTCTAGACTAACCTTAGCCCTAATTCTAGCTCTAACCTAAACCCTAATTCCATTTCTCACTTTAGTTTCATCCTGAGCCACAATTCTCCCTCTAACCATAGGCTTAACTCTATCTCTAAACCTACCTCCAACCCTAGCCTAACCCTACCTCCAACCCTAGCCCTAACCCTAACCCTACTGCCAACCCTAATTCTAACCCTAGCTCTAACCCTAGCTCTTACCCTACCTCCAACCCTAGATCTAAAACTAGCCCTAACCCTACCTCCAACCCTAGCCCTAACCCTAGCTCTAACCCTACCTCCAACCCTAGATCTAAAACTAGCCCTAACCCTACCTCTAACCCTAGCCCTAAACCTAGCCTAACCCTACCTCCAACCCTATCCCTCAACCTAGCCCTAACCCTACTGCCAACCCTAATTCTAACCCTAGCTATAAACCTACCTCCAACCCTAGATTTAAAACTAGCCCTAACCCTACCTCCAACCCTAGCCCTAACCCTAGCTCTAACCCTACCTCCAACCCTAGCTTTAACCCTAGATCTAAAACTAGCCCTAACCCTACCTCCAACCCTAGCCCTAGCTCCAACCCTAGCACTAAACCTAGCTCTAACCCTAGTCCTAACTTCAGCCTCAACCCTAGTTAGGTTTAGAAAAAGCGTTTAACATTATTTTTTTACAGGAGACAGCTTTCTCTATAGGTGCCGCTTTTGTGGCGCCCTGGACAAGCCAGGTCGTCACAGGATAACACCAACACACCCTACACCCTGGTTAGGCACACCAGAGCCAAACACAAAATCCTTGTTGCCTTCCTCCAGGGGCGGATGTCCACACCAGGGGGTGGGCCAGGCGGTTGGTCCCGCCCACGGAGGAGTTCACAGTCCTGGAGGCGGGAAAAGTAAGCAGATCAGTTTTGGAGGTTGAAGAGTGAAGTGGTTAAGGAGGAGACTGACCGTGTCCGGGTGTGTGGCCCGGGCACAAACAGCAAGGTTGACAGACGGTGGTGACCGTCTGCAGGAGAGGCTGATCGGAGCAAACCGTATGGACCGTGGACGGGCGGTGGCCCAGCGGTACCGGATCGGAGAGTAAAGAAAAGCCAGCACCATCCGTCAGGGCCTACGGACCCGGACCAGGCTAGGAGTCGCCGTAAAACCGGTCAAATCCGTTAGCGAAGGGAACCTCTGGGGTTTCCCAGCAGCCAAGACCCGATTGACGGCAACAGCTCACACCGTAGAGGGAAACACAGTCACCGCCAAGGCTACAGTTCCCAGGGCCAGAGCCTGCGGGCAAAAGGGGCTCCCTCAGCATCCATCCAAGCTGGGGAGCAGGTTACCGGTGGGAACCCATTGGAACCATACACACTACACAGGTGCAGGGAAAGGCAGTCACCATCAACCTGCCGGGAGGAGAACAACCGCAGCCGCCTGTGGGACCCGTCCATCCAGCCGTTTGTTTGACCAGAGACTCTGTGTGAATTACTGGCTGAGTGAGTACCACCGTGCCGTGCGGCACAGCGCTGCCCCCGCGACCCTGCACCTCACCAGGCCCCATAACCCGCCTGCCAACCATCCCTAAAACCCTCACCGGGGCCCCGGGACAACCAACCCCCCTACCCACGGAGGGGAGAACCAACATCCAAGCTGCTCCCTGTCATCGCTCCCGGGATCCCCGTCCAGAGCAGCGGTGGTTTCACAACTTCACCACAACCGTGGGTGGCGTCACGGACAATATCCCCAAACCACACACCACCCCCCTTTCACTCACGGGCGAAGAACGCCGCTCGAGTCCCCGGGATCCGGCCCACCGCTCGAGCCACCACCGAGCAGCAGGAGCAGCAGCAGACGAACCCGAGCAGTGGGTGAGCGCAGCGTCCCCTCCTCCGCCCGCGACAACTTGGCGTCACGAACAGGATCTTACCGCTCTGCCGTCTGGTAGAGGTGCGCCTTGTGACCGCCGGAGGTGTCCGGCCGAAAATCTTGAGAAGCCGCCATTTTGGGCGCGAAAAGTCCCCGCTCGAGCGTCTTCCCGAGTAGTGGAGGCGCGAAACCCCGCCCTTGTAGAGGAGGAGCCGGAAAAAGGCTAAGGGGGACTGATGGCGGCCGGCCGCATGTAGCACGTGGCTATGGAAGCAGGGACGCCAGGAACCTGCGGCCATTTACTGGTTCCTGGAAGAGACCGCTGCTAAGGATGCTGAGTCCGACCGACAACACCGTGTCCCCGCGCCTGGCACCGCAGCGTGGGTGGAAGTACGGACCGTCCAGCTAAGCAGCCGTCTGCAGGTCCGCATGCAGCTCCTCCTGGAGGAGTGGGAGGCCGACATGGCGGAAGTGGTGGCTGCCATACGGAGACGCGAGGTGGAGGGAGTCTTGGAAGGGAGGGTAGGTGACCCACGCCCCTGTAGCCCTAGTGGGTCGGTCATCGCGGCCGAGGGACCCGGTCCATACCCGCTCGCCCTGCTAACTCCCCCGCTACCCGTGTTGGCTGCTGCTGCCCCGCCACTAGGCCCGCTACCACCACCACCGGTAGCGGTACCCTGCCAATCCGCCCCGGCGGACCGACCTGCAGCAGAAGCTCGTGACCGCCCTGATCCGCTTCCATGGGAGAAGCCGAAGGCTGAGCCTGTCAGCAAAGATGCACCGGAGGCACGGCGGGGATGCAGCTGCCAGGAGGCAGAGCAGGCCATGTCACAGCGGGGTCCCTCATTACCAAAGGTACCGGTCGTAGCCGGCACAGGGGGACTCCGGCTGGGCCCATCCCCCACACCGACTGAACCGGAGCAAGCAGAAAGTGCTCCGCACCGGGAGCGGCAGCAAAGGCAGCTGCGCCGTGGAATTGCTGATTAAGAAAGAAAAGTTAGAGCATGGTAGCGGTCCCCGGTTACGTTGCTGTCGGTCCCCATTGGGACTCTGCTGACGTTCCAGACGGCCCTCAAGGCTAAGGAGTCCGGTTGGAGGAGCAGTCGTACCCGCATTATCGGCAGCTGAAAATGGAGTCCTGTGGGACAGTGTCACCCCTGTGTGAGGGTGGCGTTGGGGGCTCGTGCTGTTCGATGGTGGACTGAGGGAAAGCTGCAGGAGGAAGCTGTACCGGAGCCAGGTGTTGTGGATGGCCCCTGGGACCCAGCTGACAGTCCCCGTTGGGACCCTATGGCAAGTCTCCGTTGGGACCCTACAGTTTTGTTTGTGGTAGCCTGTTGGCTACGAAGCACTGTTGTCCCCGTGGGGACTGTTTGCAAGTAATGCGTAGAAACTGCTACGGACAAGCCCGAGAACTAGCAGGGCAACCACGAACTTGTGGTATGTAAATAAAAATGTTGGCTTGAAACCGTGACCGCCTCCGGAGAGGCTGATTTGGAGGATGGGCCTGGAGGAAAGTGATGGCCCAGGCCCGCCACTACTGTAACCGGTGGCAATCCTCTGGGGGTTTCAGGGGTTCCCCATGGACGTGGGTCCCCTGAAAAGGACAGATCCCGCTCGGGCAACTTGTGCTGGACTGGGGTCAAGGGGTGCTGCCCATTTGCTTAGGGGCAGCATCAGGGCCAGGTTGCTTGGGTGGGAGAGAACGGAAGCCGTACCGTTTAGCAACGTTTAAGAAATATGCCTCCCGATGTGGGAAGAGTTAATATACTTGTATTACATGTTTTACCGTTTTATCTCTTTTCAGTTGTGAAAATAAAACTGGCGATGGATGGGCAGCCCGCGGACGGTCTGCATTTTGCTAAGGGGGAATGTGGCGCCCTGGACAAGCCAGGTCGTCACAGGATAACACCAACACACCCTACACCCCGGTTAGGCACACCAGAGCCAAACACAAAATCCTTGTTGCCTTCCTCCAGGGGCTGATGTCCACACCAGGGGGTGGGCCAGGTGGTTGGTCCCGCCCACCGAGGAGTTCACAGTCCTGGAGGCGGGAAAAGTAAGCAGATCAGTTTTGGAGGTTGAAGAGTGAAGTGGTAAAGGGGGAGACTGACCGTGTCCGGGTGTGTGGCCCGGGCACAAACAGCAAGGTTGGCAGACGGTGGTGACCGTCTGCAGGAGAGGCTGATCGGAGCAAACCGTATGGACCGTGGACAGGCGGTGGCCCGGCGGTACCGGATCTGAGAGTAAAGAGAAGCCAGCACCATCCGGTAGGGCCTACGGACCCCGACCAGGCTAGGAGTCGCCGTAAAACCGGTCAAATCCGTTAGCGAAGGGAACCTCCGGGGTTTCCAAGCAGCCAAGACCCGATTGAAGGCAACAGCTCACACCGTAGAGGGAAACACAGTCACCGCCAAGGCTACAGTTCCCAGGGCCAGAGCCTGCGGGCAAAAGGGGTTCCCTCAGCATCCATCCAAGCTGGGGAGCGGGTTACCGGTGGGAACCCATTGGAACCATACACACTACACAGGTGCAGGGAAAGGCAGTCACCATCAACCTGCCGGGAGGAGAACAACCGCAGCCGCCTGTGGGACCCGTCCATCCAGCCGTTTGTTTGACCAGAGACCCTGTGTGAATTACTGGCTGAGTGAGTACCACCGTGCCGTGCGGCACAGCGCTGCCCCCGCGACCCTGCACCTCACCAGGCCCCGTAACCCGCCTGCCAACCATCCCTAAAACCCTCACCGGGGCCCCGGGACAACCAACCCCCCTACCCACGGAGGGGAGAACCAACATCCAAGCTGCTCCCTGTCATCGCTCCCGGGATCCCCGTCCAGAGCAGCGGTGGTGTCACAACTTCACCACAACCGTGGGTGGCGTCACGGACAATATCCCCAAACCACACACCACCCCCCTTTCACTCACGGGCGAGGAACGCCGCTCGAGTCCCCGGGATCCGGCACACCGCTCGAGTCACCACCGAGCTGCAGCCGCAGCAGCAGCCGGACCCGAGCAGTGGGTGAGCGCAGCGTCCCCTCCTCCGCCCGCGACACTTTCCCCTCTCACATTATTCAACATTATTCAAGTTAGAGGATAGAGAGCTGTGGAAGAGCATAGCCGGCATCTTCTAATAGCCGGGTGTGAACACTGGGATAGGGTTACAAGCCATCATTCATACCCGGGCAAAAGTTGACTGGTGGGGCATGGAAACGTCAGCTCATGATAACGACTATTTTTTTTTATTTTTTTTTAATGAAGGTCAGTAAGGAGGTAAGAAAAATGTTGGAAATTCCACATATTGATTTCCTTCCTTCTCTAATGTCATACTAGAGACATTCACCTGATTCTTTTTGTTGCTTTTTGTTTCTTTAAGTCACTTTTTTTATCTTGTGGTGTTCATTTATTTATATTTTTTGCTCCACATTCTTCAAAAAGTTACAAGATCGAGCTGAAGGCCGATAAAAGAAAGTAGGAAACCTTATGAATTTTGTGCAGAATCAAAAATGTTCTCATTTTTTACCATTTTGCTCCGTATTACAGCAAAAAAAGTCTCATGATCCACTAAAATGTCTCAAAAATTTATCAAAAGCATAAAAAATATCAGAAGTGCATAAACCCTTCCAGGTAGGGTAAACTGCAGTATATTGTATTAGTATTAGTCTGATTTATGGCCTCCGGATGGAAAACTTCTGCTTTTTGGTAATCAGGTTGAGCAACATGAAGGAAGTAAATGTTCCATCCGTTTGTACAATCAGCATTGCTCAAGACATATAAAGATATTGTAGCACCCACGGATATGGGGTTCTCGGTTCCGGGCAGTGTCTCTATTTGGAATGTCACGATGGTGGCCGTTACCCGGTTCCGTGCCTTGGGCCCTTTTTCTAATGGGGATATTTACAGGGGATTGTTGAATAAAGTTTATTTGTGACGCCACTTATGGTGATGCGGATAAATGTAGGGAGCTGCCGCTGCAGAATGTCTCTACTGGGGCTGGTGGTATTAGCTGCTAGTATGGTAGTCCCTCCGCAAGTAGGGTATTACCCCACCGGGTGTATGGTGCGGTGGACGTCAGAAGAATGGAGTCCACGCAGGTATTCAGTGCAACTGGTTTACTCACTTGTTTTGAGTTGGTAACTGGTTGCCTGAGGTCGGCTGGTTTCGCCTCCAGGTCCCCTTCGTCTCAGTGCCAGTCTGGTTCTCTGGTACCTTCTTCTCCTGCACCTGTCTCTGGTAAATGGGTCCCTGTGGTATAGAACACTGGGGGTCCCCATTCTGTGCTTTGTCCACTTCTGTCCACCTGATGGTAGTGTGAACCCTGTGGGGTTGGAGTCTCTGGTCCTGTCCCCGGTTCACCCTTTGCTACTGAGTCTTCGGATTCATGATCCATGTATGTTCTCTGCTTGAGGTTAATCCCTTTCCTTTTAGGACCCTGCGGATATCCTCACCTTTCAGCGGTTAATCATCATCACTTCCGCTTTTGTCCTTAAATACCTGCATTTCCCCTTGCTGTTTGCTGGTGATAGAGTTTTATTCCTATACAGGCCTTAGATGCAAACAGTTGGCTTGTATCCATCTGAAGAAACATTTTTGCTGTTCCTCTCCCTGATTTGTCCTGAAGATAAGTTCTTCGTTCACTCCCCTTTGCTTTCTTTAGCGCTTAGTGGGGTTAACTAAGTGCTCATCCCATCTGTTCCCTTACCTAGGGTTAGGGTCAGCCAGGGTCAGGTATCCTGCTCGGCGTATAGGTGCAGAACCAATTTAGAGTGGTCAGAGAAGCCAGGGGCCAGCAGAAGGTTTGGCAGGGGTCACCATCTCCCCTTCACTAGACACAAGGTTTCCCTTCCCCATACCTAGAATGACAATATTGTACAAATGTGGTTTCTCCATGACAGGATGAAGTGCCTGACCTGTGTCTTGCTGGCAGCCTTCGTGGCTGCGTCTGTGGATGCCTCCATTGACCCGGCGCTGGATAACCACTGGAAATTATGGAAATTTACATATAACAAGGAATATAATCATGGGGTAAGAACAGCATTGACATATAATATACTTATTAGCATATACTCTGTATGGAGAAAAGTATGTGCCCCCTCTACATCCCACCTCCAAGAGCTTTTATGACCTTTCCGTCTACATCCTCTAGACTTTCTACAAGATTTTGGAGGTGTCTGTAGGGATTTTTACCCAGTCATCATCCAAAAAAAACATTTGTAAGGTTGTACCCTGATGTTGGATGAGAGGACCAGGTTAGATGTGGATGAGGTCTAGGCTCTGACAGGTTCTTCTACACCAAACTCCCCCAAACATGGGTTTTTGGACCCTGCTTTGTGCACTAAGTACAGTCATGGTGTTGGAATAGTTCTAACTGAAACTTAGAAGTTTCTGGGATTCAGTTGACGACTGGTGAGAACAGAGAAGTGTAGAGATTGTCATTTCCAAGAGTCTCCAAAGAATTCTGGAGTGTTCTTATATTTATACCCCTCACGGATATAGGTGTTTGATGCATAAATTTAGGAATTTAATAAGTAAAAATACTCCCTGAACATACAGCTTAGTCCCACACTGCAATAGTTCTTTGTTTCAGTATGTTCTCCTGAGAATCACCACCATCTGTGAGATTTGGCAGATCTGAAGATATTGACCCCAATGGGGAGCAGGATAGAGCATTCTCATACCTTTTCCCACAAAGCTGGAAGCTCCAATTTTCCTAAATGTTTGGTATGCAAAGCTGAGAGTTCCCTTTACTGGAGCTATGGGGCCAAGAACGACCCCTGAAAAATTAGCATTCTCCCTCCTCCACCAAACTGTACAGTGGGCACAATGCAGTCAGGCGGGAACCTTCTCCTGGCACTCACCAAACCCAGACTCATCCATCAGAAAAGTGTGATCCATCATGAACAGAACACATCTACTCAACAGTCCAGTGGTGGCGGCTTTACACAGCTTCATCCGATGCTCGGTATTGTGCTTGGTGATGTACGGCTCAGCATTGTGCTTGGTGATGTACGGCTTGGCACTGTGCTTGGTGGTATACAGCTTGACATTGTGCTCGGTGGTATAAGGCTGTATGCAGCTGTTCGTCCTGGACTCAATCTGATTTCAAATTATTACGATGTGTAATCTACATTTTTCTCCATGTCGTGAATCTCCACATTCTTTATAGTAATGATCTTCGACTGTTGTAAAACTACAATGCCCAGCAATTCCTGATAGCTTTCGGTCCTATGAACGTTTTTACAATTTTTTTTTTTTGTTTTAATTTATCATATTTTTCTACAGCTGGAAGACCTCTCTCGGCGAATGATATGGGAGAAGAATTTAAAGTTTGTGACACTACATAACCTGGAACATGAGCTGGGGGTTCACTCATATACTGTGGGCATGAACCACCTGGCAGATATGGTAGGTATTAAGGAAAACTGTTACATCACCGCCGGAGTCTGCTCCAGCGACTTCTGCTCCGATCACCAGGTGACGCCGTGTTCCTGCCGTGGATGGTGCTGGTGATGGGAGAGGAGTCAATGCCAGCGGCACCGGTGGGCGCAGGCTCCGATAATCCACTGGGCTGGGTTATCTTGGTATCTGCAATACCACTGGCTGACTATAGGTGGCGTGTGTCTTCCAGCTGAAGTTGCCATCATTCAGCTACAGCCAATGGGAAGACACCACACCCTTCTTAGTTCTCCTCCTGTCTGCTGACCTCTGCCAGAGATAGTTCTGATTTCCTGGCTCCTGGTCCGCCCTATTCTGTTTTGTGATTCCTGTGTGCTGACTTCTGCGTGTTTTCTGACTACCCTTCTGCCTGCTGTTTTTGTACCTCGCTGCCCGATCCGGATTTGACCTCTGCTACGTTTTCTGATTACGTCTTTGCCTGCTGATTCGGTCCCTGTTTTGCTGTTCCTGGTTTGACCCTTCCTGACTACTACTCTCATCGGACTGTAGCCCTCCACAGGTAGTGATCACCTTGGGCCCTGTGTAATTCCAAATCCCTGTATAGGGGTTTCAGGGTTCTGGGGGTCCTTCTTAGTGAGTGGCTTCCCTCTAGCCTGTCCATTACATCCCATCTGAGTCTGTGGATCCAGGCAGACGATACACTATCCGATGCATAGGGTATACTTTATGTTACACCACTTGACTAGTCAGGGTCACAAACTGGGCACAAATCGGTACATTTCAAATATATCAGTTATCTGGACTACTACTGAATGGAGTAAGATATTACAGATCTATTAGTAGAACTTCAAAGCTCTCACGGCACGTTTCTAGTCATGAGTCTTTTCTTATGCTTTTCTTCTTCTTTAGCGCATTATTTCAGGATTGATCTTTACATTAAACTAACCGTAATAAGCACTCATGTTCATGAATAATGGAATCATCAAAAAGTGCAAGACTAATAATATTACTGCAACGACTATTACCACCATATAGAACACAAATAATCCTCAATAACACTGTAATACTACCATGAAGTATCTAAATAATAACACCAACTGATTAATACCACCACATATAGACCAAATAATACCAACATACAACTAATTAATATCACCATACAATGAATAAATAATACCACCATAAAGCAGATAAATAATACCACAATAGACTACATTAATATCACCACACAGCAATTAAATAGCATCATCGTACAGATGACCAAATAATACATAATGACTGATTGTTACCACCATATAGAAACAAAATAATGCTGTTACAATTCCTCTGTGCAGAACATCTTGCACGCAGGTGATGCTCTGCCACGCCTTGCTGAACTACTGAGGCGGTGGTGACATGTTTCCTTTGTGCAGAGCATCTTGCATTTGGAGATGTTCTGCTGTGTGTCTCTGAGCACCAGATGGCAGGTTGTTTTACAGCGCAGGATTCCATGTTCGTTCTTGGAGGTGCTGATTACTCAGGTGTTCCATCTTCCTGGTAATTGCTGTTTGATTACTGAGCATGCTCTCCCAGACCTCGCCAGTTGTACTTTCTGGTTCTGCAGTTGTGCTCTTGGCCTTGTGTTTGTGCTTGTGTTCTGATCTAAGTTTCTTGACCCCGAACTGTTGTTTGACTCCTCTCTGCCTGCTCCCTGTTCTTGTCATTACCTCCTGGCTACTGACCCCAGACTGTTGTTTGACTCCTCTCTGCCTGCTTCCTGTTCTTGTTATTATCTCCTGGCTTCTGACATCGGACCGTTACCTGACCACGTCTCTGTCTGTTCCCTGAATCTAATGCATACTCTCCTGGTATTCTGACCCTTGGCCTGTGATTTGACTATGTTTCTGCTTACTCCCTGTGTCCTGACGTGTCCTCCTGTTTCCTGACCCCGGCTTGTCTGACTACTCTTCCGTCTATACTATCCGTATGTAGTGACTAGCATCACAAATTCCATCATGAATGCAAAAATGCTACCATATACTTAAGATTTCATACTATCATATAATGACTAAATAATACCACCATAAAGCAACTAATACCAACATACAATAACTAAATAATAACACCATACATGTAAATACCACCACCATACAGTGATTAAATACCACCATGACTATAGTTACATAGTTACATAGTTACTAAAGTTGAAAAAAGACCTAGGTCCATCTAGTTCAACCTTCCTCCACCAGTTCTACATTTGGTCACTAAGTCATTTATAACCAACAATGTTGTGTGTAGTGAGGAAATCCTCCAGCTCTGATATAAAAGCTGTTATAGTATCTGCCATTACTACCTCTTGTGGTCGGCATTCCACAGTCTGACTGCTCTAACTGTAAAGAACCCTTTCCTATTTAGCTGTCGGAATCGCTTTTCTTCCACTCGCAGTGAGTGTCCCCTGGTCCTTAGTATTGTCTTTGGAAGAAATAAGTCATGTGCCAGTCCTTTATATTGACCACACATGTATTTATACATATAAATGAGATCTCCTCTGAGACGTCTTTTTTCTAAGCTAAACATATCTAACTTTTTCAACCTGTCATCATATGGGCGGCCTCCATTCCTTGTAGTAGTCTAGTTGCCCGCCTTTGAACTGACTCTAACTTCTGAATGTCCTTTTTAAAATGTGGAGCCCAAAACTGAATCCCATATTCCAGATGTGGCCTTACAAGTGATTTATAGAGGGGTAACAATACATTGGGATCACGGGATCTAATCTCTCTTTTTATACACCCTAAAATCTTGCTTGCTTTTGCAGCTGCTGCCTGACATTGAGTGCTGCTGCTCAGCTTATTTGTAATGAGAATACCCAAGTCCTTCTCCTGTTCTGTAGTCCCGAGTTTACTTCCATTTAATGTATACGCAGCTATAGGATTACTCCGTCCTAGCTGCATTACTTTACATTCATCAACATGAAATCTCATTTGCCAAGTATTTGCCCATTCTGACATCTTATCCAGATCTTTTTGTAATATTGTACTATCAAGGTCAGTTTTTAATATCCTACATAGTTTGGTGTCATCAGCAAAGACTGACACTTTACTATCAATCCCATCCACAAGGTCATTAATAAAGAGATTAAAAAGAATCGGTCCTAGCACAGATCCCTGCGTCCCCCACTGCTGACTATAGCCCATTTACCAACTAATAAGACTAGTCAGTGACTAAATAATTGCACTACGACTAATTATTACCACCATATAATAACACTATACTTAATTCCACCAAAAATTACTTAATACCACCACACTGTGACTAAATAAAACTAACATATATTGAATATAGTGACCAATTACAGCCCACAATGACTGACTAGAAGGAACATAGTGCAGCTAAATACCATAATACATTGACTTAATATTTTGAAAAATGACTGAATCGTATGGTCATCAATATCACCAAATGGAGAATAACTAATACCACCATATAGTGACATAATGGTTAGACCTAGAAAAGTGCCCACAGCAACTTTATAAATACACCATGGAGAAACTTAATAGTCCACCAAACAATACCACTATATAGTGACATAATAATTTCACGATGCATTGGATAAATAATGTGACCAAACAGTAATTAAATAATACTACCATACAGTGACTAAATAATGTTCCCACACAATAAAGTAATATCACTATACCGTATCTTAATTATAACCACCATACTATTACTAAATAATACCTCAACACACTGCCGAAATAATACAGTAACTGAGTAATACCACCTTAGTGTGAATGAATAATACCGCTATAGGGTGACTAAGTACAATTTAGTGAATACTATCTTAAAGGAAGCCTCCAGGCAAAGATTTTTTAAAAGTTGGATCATGGACGCCAGGTTGACCTTGTGTTTTTTCTCTTAGACCAGTGAAGAGGTGGAGGCCCAGCTCACTGGTTTAATAGTACCGCCTCGTGATGCCAGGAAGAACTATCTGAGTAGCAAGTGGAATATTACCAGCACCTCTGCTCTGCCGGACTCTGTGGATTGGAGAGCCAAAGGATGTGTCACAGAGGTCAAAAACCAGGTAAGAATATTGGACGCAGAATAATAAAATGTACCCCTGGTCTCATAAGACAAACTTGTGATAATCTGTCCACCATGCTTTATACTGCAGCCTTTCCAATTCATATTTGAAAAGTAAATCATTATATCATTGTCTCGTGTCATCGACATGCATACATATATTATTTTGCCCCTTTTTCCAGGGTTCCTGCGGATCCTGCTGGGCATTCAGTGCCGTCGGTGCCTTAGAGGGACAACTGAAGTTGAAGACTGGAAAACTGATTTCCCTAAGTCCTCAGAATCTCGTAGATTGCTCCTCTAAGTACGGAAATAAGGGATGTGACGGGGGTTTTATGACCGGAGCCTTTCAATATGTCATAGACAACAATGGTATAGATTCCGACGCTTCGTACCCTTATCATGCCACGGTAAGTACATGGAGTATGGAAATGAGATGTAGGCAATAACAAATGGTTCAGCTGGGTAGTACATTTGTTACCAAAAACATTTTTGGCAGCAAAAATCTTTTTCTTCTAGCCTTGCCCATTTACAACCCTATCCATTCCTTTTTCCCTTTCTTGGAGAAATATACTAGAAACATAAAGTCCATAATTCAATTATTTTAGAATATTTCCTAAATTAAAGGGGAGCTGTCACCCGGTTAAACACAGTCAGTTTTTGCACTTATTTTATTCCCGCCTCTCCCCAGAGTACTTCGCTTTTTGTATTTTTAAAATCCGCCATACAGTTCCAGAGATATGTGCCTTTTTATTTTGTCCTTTCTAAAGGGGGTGTGACTCACAGATTCTCTGGGGGTGTGTCTTTAGGTTTTTCTGCATAATTGAGCCACGCCTCCTTAGTAAAGACCATAGAAAGGTTCATATCTCTGGAACCGTATGTCAGATTTAAAAAAAACAAAAAACTGAATACTCAGGGGAGCGGCAAGAATAAGATAGGATCAACAATTGGACACTTTAGTGAGATGCCCTTTAAGGTAGTCATAACTATTCTGGATCTGATATCTAATTATAAAACCATTTTAGGCTGGAAACTGCAATTATAACCCGTCTACCAAAGCAGCCTCATGTGTTAAGTACACGGAGGTGGATCCAGGAACTGAAGACAATCTGAAGCAAGCGGTAGCCAATGTTGGTCCTGTATCTGTGGCAATCGATGCCAGGCACGCGTCATTCTATCTCTATAAGAGTGGTAAGTAATATTTGTACAGGTAATGGGTTAGTCGGCATTATTTTGCATACATTCTCCAGTCACTGATTATGGGGGCACTCTATCAGTATGACAAATTATCTCTAAGGCAGGCTCTAAAGGCGACTTAGTCCATGACACAGGTCACGACCAAAGTTGATGTGTAGCCGCAGCCTAATTCACTGGTGTGGAAAGACCTTGATCATACCATATGTCTTCTGTAGGTGTCTATGACGATCCAACTTGCACTCAAGATGTCAACCATGGAGTCCTCGCTGTGGGGTATGGAAACCTTAATGGGAAAGACTATTGGCTTATCAAAAACAGGTGAGGTCAAATTATAAAATTATTTTGGCAAAATTATTTGTCATGGCTATGCTTAGGAAGCAGGAGAGATACCATAAATAGGGGCAGCACCATGACCCCTATTACAGAATTGACACCACTAGGGAGGAAAAACAATCTTTGCATCTTAAAGGGGATTTATCACATGGCATACGTATGTAATATTGTTGCCTGGTGTAAATGCCGCTGTTCTCCTGATTCCGGCGATATTTTTCTTTTATTCCTGCGCCTCTCCATTCCTGAGATATGGTCTCCTCTAGTCTGTGTGTAAATATAGTCTTGTTGTCAACTGGGTGTGTGACCCTGAAGAAGACGCCCACTTGGCAAACAAGGCGAGATTTATATACTGAGAAGAAAGGGCCATATCTCAGGAACGGAGAGGCGCAGGAACAAAAGAAAAACATCGCCGGATTCAGGAGAACAGTGGCATTTTTACCAGTTAAAAAAAATTACTTATTTATGGAAAGTGACAGGTTGTCAGGGCTGCCACTTATTGGCTGTTAGACATGTATATGTCTTGATATTGATACAAATGGTGAATTAGATTTTCACAAAATACCTGATGCATAGAATGTGGTCTGCTAAAAAGTGTCAGTGTTGTTCACAGCAACCTATCATATTTCATCTTACAGTTCTACAGAAGGAATCTGATCTTTAATTAACACCAAGACCTTTGTAGGAATGAGGCCCAATTTTGATTTTAAGGGTTAGGAATCATGTATTAGAAGAGTTGTACAGGATTAGAAAAATATGACTTTTTTTACATAAACAGCGCCACCCTTGTTCACAGGTTTTGGCTGGTACTGCATCTCAGTACCATGTCTGGACAAGATTCATACTTTGGAAGGGATCACATTACAGTCTGCCTGCCCAGAGCAAAATTTAACATGTACAACAATTTTAAAGGAAAATTAACTTGAAATTCACAACTTAACCTGAGTGTTAATTTCCCGTTCTTATTCTTTTCCAGCTGGGGAGCGAACTACGGAGATAAAGGCTATGTGTTTATAGCAAGGAACCGGGGGAACATGTGCGGCATTGCGAGCTATCCTTCTTATCCCCAAATGTGAAACACACGTCATCAGCCATGAGATGTAGCTGGAGAGGCGCAGAAGCTTTGCAGTCTGACACGGTGTCATATTTCTTCTCATTGGTCCGACCTACGTGCAAATTAAAGGAAGAGATTTGGATCTTTTAGAATATTTGCCAATAGCTGTGATACATTTCATCTTTTCTAACTTTGCCATTTCCAAACTGCATATCTCAACCCCTAAATTTTAGGCCCCAACCACTTGGCTAAGAAATACCTGCTTTGTGCAAATTAGGATAAACCCCACCTTCATTTTAATACTACCTCAAAAGTGTGAATCGGTTCACTTCCCAATACAGAGAGGGGCTTCATACTCCACCAATCGCAGTGCAGCTCTCTTTTTGGCAGGGCAGTTAAAAAATAAAATCTGAACTCTGATTGGTTGCATGGAGAATTATTCATAAGTAATATGGTAGCCCAGGTGCTACGACTAAAGACACTTTGCCAGCAATGTCCAAGGATTGAACCGCACACGGATCGGTCAAGATTTAATTTTTTTCTACCATTAGTCATTTTGCTATCATTATTATGATTAGATCCATGGGCCTTTTCATTAATTTCTGAATTAATTAATTAGTTAAAACTGTTTAAATAAAATTTATATGACTTGGGTTATTGCTTATTTTTGTGGGGCAATGGTTGAGTGGTGGATGGAGGGGTCGGTGTTGGGGTAGATTGGTGGTCTCATGGGGGGTGGGAGTTTTGAAAGACTAAGATCAATGAATATGTCACGGAGTTTAATGACCAAATAACACCAAACAGTATAATTTAGCCTTATACCTCTTTTCTAAACCCAATCTCCACTTTTTTGTCTGATGAAGGTCCAATTGTGGCCAAAACGTTATAACTTTGATGTAAATATTAAAAAAAAATACTTATACTTACCTTCTGGTCACTTCTCCGGCTGCTGCAGCTGCCCGGTACTCTGCGCCTCCATTGCACCTCCAGGGTCTGTGGCCGAAAGATACAACCTGGTGTCTACTCTAGACTGGACTGAGTAGGAACTGGACCATGCGCAGTCAACTCCGGAGTCTGCTCGCAGTCGGAAACCCCGATGTAATGCTAATCACTACTTACGGATATCATAGACGTAAGGGTAGTCCGACAAGTCAGGTTAGGTAACAGAAGGACCCGTCAAGACACAGGGAGTAGGCAGAAACGCAGTCCAGTCACAGGCCAAGGGTCAGAATTTCAAGAGAGTATGTATTAGATTCAGGGAGCAGACAGAGACGTGGTCAAGTAACAGTCCGAGGTCAGAAGCCAGGAGGTAACGATGAGAATAGGGAGTGGGCAGAGAGAAGTCAATCAATGGTCTGGGGTCAGAAAACGTAGATCAAAACACAAGCACAAACACAAGCCAAGAGCACAATTGCAGAACCAGAATGTACGACTGGCGAGGTTCTGACAGAGCATGCTCAGTAATGAAACAGAGCAATTACAAGGAAGGTGGAACACCTCATTAATGGAACCTACCACAACCTGCATGGAATCCTGTGCTATCAGACAACCTGCCAGCTAGTGCTCAAAGAAACACAGAAAAGCATCTCCAAATGCAAGATGCTCTGCACAAAGGAAACATGTCACTGCCGCGTCTGTAGTTCAGGAAGGCGCAGTAAAACATCACCTGTGTGCGAAATGCCCTGCACAGAGGGATTGTGACACCCGGCCTAGAGTTAACACTAGTCTGGAGATACAACATGGCAGCATAGAAGACTGGACAGGCAGGGAGCAGCGGTAGCATCTGACAAATGGTTAGAAAAAAACCCCATTCCTTTCTGCCTGCCCTGGTTACTTCCTGTCCGCTCCTTCACACTTCTGCTTCACTCCAATGTAAAGAAGTAGAAGACGCACTGAGTTAACATCTTACAGTGTCTGCCAGCAAACGTCACCATCTTTTGAAAGAAAAGATGGGGAAAGGGCAAAGCAGTAACTAAAGAGTAAAGTGCGTGTTTCCTCAGGGAAAAAGATTGGCATAAATGCCGGTTGAGGTGATAGCTCTGGCGGAGTTACTAATTATAAAAGACTCAGAAGTATTGAGAAGTTTAGGAGTTGGCGCCTGAACTTGTAGCAGGACAGTTGTGTGATCAGTGGAGCTGTACTAATTGGGGACTGAGGCCGGACTTCAGGGAACGAAGGCGGTCAGTGTACTGAGCCTCAGAAGTTACCCATCAAATTGGACTTGCGGCCTAGTGTTGTTGACCCCCCATTAGGGCCAGTGTGCTGTGCAAATTCACCACAAGATCATACATAGCTCTAAGATGTTGCAAAAACAATACCCAAGAGCTACAGCTCAGACTCTAAAGGCCTGCATTAGCATGGAAAATGTTCAAGTTCTTGGCAGAGCAATTAGATAAAAAAAAAACAACTGAGCAAGTATAGCTCATTTGGAGGGTTGCTAGCAGAAAGTCTCTTATTTTTAAAAAGAACATTGCAGCCTGACTGCCATTTGTAAAGTTGCTGTTAGATAAGGGGTACATTAAGGCAACAAAACAGCTGGGACTAATATGAAGGTCTCTAGTCCACCTACTTACCCTACTATGAAAGTCATGTACAAAGAAAAAGAGAGGGAGCTTTCCAATCGAAGAGGTTGGTCTGCTTTGAGTCATAGAAACTAGAACTCTAAGCAAAAAAAAGTCCTTTTTAAGCATAGCAATGTGATAGCACTTCAACAAGCATGAAAGTAACCCAAAAAGTCCAGGAGTGAACCCAAAACTCAAAATGAAGCAAGTTCAAAAAATGTATACAGTAAGTGAAATCAATCTTTATTAAGTCTAAAACTTATGGCATTGCATCCCCTGATTGGTTGACCCTATGTTTTAATGTGGCACCTGCCCCCCACCCTGACACGCCCCTAGAAGAAGCAAGGTGAAACGTGCGTTGGGGTAGATGGACACATTGCCAGACACCATGTCTATTGTACTTTATATCCTGGGTAAGCTATTTTCCTACTAAATGGTCTATGTGATCTATACTTGTGACTGTACATTCTGGCTACATATGTGTCCTTCATTTGATGCATATATTTAATTGTTTTTATCTTGATTATACTTAATAAAGATTCATTGATTTCCTGTATATACAGTGAGGAAAATAAGCATTTGCTCCTCTCCTGATTTTGCAAGTTTTCCCACTTACAAACAGTAGAGAGGTCTGTAATTTTTATTGTAAATACACTTCAACTGTGACAGACAGAATCCCCCCCATATATCCAGAAAATCCCATTGTATGATTTTTAAATAATTAATTTGCATTTTATTACATGAAATAGGTATTTGATACAATAAAAAAACAGAACTTAATATTTGGTAGAAAGCTTTGTTTGCAGTTACAGAGGTCAGACGTTTCCTGTAGATCTTGACCAGGTTTGCACACACTGCAGCAGGGATTTTGGTGACCCCTCCATACAGATCTCCAGATCTTTCATGTTTCGGGGCTGTCATTGGGCAACAGTGAGTTTCAGCTCCTCCAAAGATTTTCTATTGGGTTCAGGTCTGCAGACCGGCTAGTCCACTCCAGGACCTTGAAATGCTTCTTATGGAGCCACTCCTTAGTTGCCCTGGCTGTGTATTTTGGGTCATTGTCACGCTGGAAAACCGAGCCATGACCCATCTTCAATGTTCTTATTGAGGGAAGCAGGCTATTGGCCAAAATCTCACGAATCATGATCCCATGCATCCTCCTTTCTGTCACCTTTGCAGAAAAGCATTCCCAAAGTATGAGGTCTCCAAACCCATGCTTCACAGTTGGGACTCTGTTCTTGGGATTGTACTCATCCTTCTTCTTTCTCCAAACAAAGCAGGTGAAGTTGATACTAAAAAGTTCAATTTTGGTCTCATCTGACCCCATAACCTTCTCCCATGTCTCCACTGGATCATGTAGGTGGTCTTTGGCAAACTTCCAACGGAATCTGGAAATGTGCTGGTATGAGCAGGGGGATCTTGTGTGCCCTGCAGGATTTTAATCCATGACGGTATATTGTCTTACTAATGGTAATCTTTGAGACTGTGGTCCCAGCTGTCTTCAGGTCATTGACCAGGTCCTCCCGTGTAGTTCTGGGCTGATTCCTGACCTTTCTCAGTATTATTCTTACCTCACAAGGTGAGATCTTGCCCCAGACAGAGTAAAGCGGGCTTTACATGCTACGATATATCTAACGAGATGTTGGCGGGTTCATGTTGTAAGTGACGCACATCCGGCATCGTTAGTGATATCGTAGCGTGTGACAGCTATGAACGAGCAGAAACACTCACCTTCTCGTTCATCACTGACACGTCACTCATTTTCTAAAAATCGAAACGTCCTGTTGTTCATCGTACTTGGGGCAGCACACATAGCTCCGTGTGACACCCCGGGAACGATGAACTGCAGCTTACCTGCGCCCGCCGGCAATGCTGAAAAAAGGAGGTGGGCGGGATGTTTACGTCCCACTCATCTCCGCCCCTCCGCTTCTATTGGCCGGCTGCTGTGTGACGTTGCTGTGACGCCGAACGTCCCTCCTCCTTCAGGAAGTGGATGTTCGCCGCCCACAGCAAGGTCGTTCGGGAGGTAAGTACGTGTGACGGGGAGTTACATACAGCATTGTGCGACACCGGAAACAAATTGCCCGTGCCGCACAAACGATGAGGGCGCGTGCGATCGCAAATGCGATCGCACGATACATTGTAACGTGTAAAGCAGCCTTCAGATTGGCAGTTATTTTGTGTTTCTTCCATTTTCTAATAATTGCACCAACAGTTTTTGCCTTCTCAACAAGCTGCTTGCCTATTGTCCTGTAGCTGATTTCAGCCTTGTACAGGTCTACATTTTTGTCCCTGGTGTCTTTAGACAGCTCTTTGGTCTTGGTCATGCTGGAGAGGTTGCAGTGTGATTGAGGTTGTGGATAGGGGTCTTTTATATGTGGCGCCCCTGAGGCTTCCGTCGCCACAGGTCATGGCACCCCATCAGCGGTGTGATGCCCCATTCTGGGAGAGGAAGAGAGTGAACTCCGGTCCCCTGGTAAATCCACACTACACCCATTGTTAGGTACATACTGGGACCAGGGAAAGTGGCAGGCAACCCTCCCATGCTGCATGCTGAGAGGGGCTGTAAGACCCATCCCTGCTCCCATAGGGTGGTAGCTTAGCAACTGGGGAGGTGGGAGGAGCCATCTGAGAGCAGACACAGATAGGAAGGTCAAGTTTAGTTAGTCTACCTCAGGGAGTGAGAGAGTGAGCATGTAGTTGGAGAAGAAGAACGAGAGAAAGGAGGGAGGAGGAGGCCTGCTGGAGGCAGGCAAGGAGGAGGAAAGAAAGAAAGAAAGAAAGAAAGAAAGAAAGAAAGAAAGAAAGAAAGAAAGAAAGAAAGAAGGAAAGAAAGCTCCAAGTCAGACAGGAGCAGAGAACCAGAAGGAGACGCTTCCTGGTGAAGACCCTGGGACCCAGAGGTCCAGGTGACACCACGTAAGGGACAGAAGGAGTCGCAGGGCCGCGGGTAGTCCTGGAAGTATCACGAGCAGGCCTAGAGGTACCAAGGAGAGGGCCCTAGAAGTGCCACGGGTAGTTGTTGCTGCGGTGGCCTGTTCCACAGTCACATCGGTGGAGGGACCAAGCTGCGACAGGAGACGGTCCCTAGAGATGGAGAAGTGCAAAATCATCTCCAAACAGTAAAAACCGAGGCCCAGGGACGTTGTAAGCTCCCAGGGCCAGAACCCATAGCAGACTTCCAGAAAAGGGGTAATCAGCCGACAGGTGACCCCCCAGCCTGGAGGCTGTAGTGGAGGCCAAGCCAGGTTTATCCTAACAAAGGCAAGGCTAAGGAAGACAGCAGAAGAAAGAGACACTAAGAGAAGGGCACCGGATTTTACTCTCTGAATCACCCAGAAACGGCGGAGGTCCCTGACAGTGGTCCCAGCAGTCCAAGGGGTCCTACAGAGCTCTGACAAGAACTGTGAGTAAAAGAACTTGAACTGCACCCTTGGAGTGGTCTCTGTTATTACAGCTGCATAGACATTCACAAGCACCAACTGCGCCCCGGGCATTGCTCCACCTGTGGGGAGCAGTACCACCTTTGCTGCCATAACATCATCCCGGTGGCCTCACACAGCAGCGGCGGCTTAGTAGCCGCATACCACAGGTGGCGTCACGAACACAACCATTAACAAGCAAGCCACATATTCTACTGACACCCACCAGGGCCACGGAGCCGGGCCCAGCCACCACTGACTACCACCGGACTAGTCCGGCCCGGCACCGGGTGTCCCACAGCCCTGGGGTGGGCGACTCATATACAGGTAACGAGTTAAAACATGTGCAATTAATCCAGGTAATGAGTGCAGAGTTAAAGGCTTCATAAAGAAAAAATAACAGGTGTGTGAGAGCCAGAATTCTTGCTAGTTGGTCGTGATCAAATACTTATTTAATGCAATAAAATACAAATTAATTATTTAAAAATAATACAATGTGATTTTCTTTTTTTTTATTCTGTCACAGTTGAAGCTACCTACGATAAAAATTAAAGCCCTCTCCACTCTTTGTAGGTGGGAAAAAAATCAGCTGTGTATCAAATACTTATTTTCCCCACTGAATATATTTTTTTGTTGTTCATATCATTTTCAGTCTTGGGTTCAGTCCTGGACTTTTTGGACTGCTTCCAACCCTTAGGACTTAAGAATCTAGAACTCAGTTTGGACCAACCCTTAAGGCTCTGTCACACACAGATAAATCTGCGGCAGATCTGTGGTTGCAGTGAAATTGTGGACAATCAGTGCCAGGTTTGTGGCTGTGTACAAATGGAACAATATGTCCATGATTTCACTGCAACCACAGATCTGCCAAACATTTATCTCTGTGTGTGACGGGGCCTTTAGGGTTGCACAAACTAGGCCTCAAAGCAGACGAACCCTTAGGTTTATAGAAACTAGTGTCACGCTATAGGTGGCTTTACACACTGCAACATCGCAAACAACATCGCTGTAACGTCACCGGTTTTGTGACGTAATAGCGACCTCCCCAGCGACATTGTAGTGTGAGAAACACATCAGCGACCCGGCCCCTGCTGTGAAGTTGCTGATCGCTACAAATCGTTCAGGACCATTCTTAGGTCCTTTGTTTCCCGCTGTGCAGCATGCATCGCTAGAAAGTCTCAGTGTGTAAAGGGGACTTAAATGTGCAGGCAGCAGGAGCCGGCTTCTGCGGACACTGGTAACCACGGTAAACATCGGGTAACCAAGAAGCCCTGTCCTTGGTTACCCAATATTTACCTTCGTTACCAGCCTCCGCCGCTCTCACGGTCAGTGCCGGCTCCTGCTCCTTGCACGTGTAGCAGAGTACACATCGGGTAATTAACCCCATGTGTGCTGTAACTAGGAGAGCAGGGAGCCAGCGCTAAGCAGTGTGCGCAGCTCCCTGCTCTCTGCACGTGTAGCTACAGCACACATTGGGTAATTAACCCGATGTGTACTGTAGCTAGGAGAGCAGGGAGCCAGCGCTAAGCAGTGTGCGCAGCTCCCTGCTCTCTGCACGTGTAGCTACAGCACACATTGGGTAATTAACCCGATGTGTACTGTAGCTAGGAGAGCAGGGAGCCAGCGCTAAGCAGTGTGCGCTGCTCCCTGCTTTCTGCACGTGTAGCTGTGTGCGCTGGTAACCAAGGTAAATATCGGGTTGGTTACCCGATATTTACCTTAGTTACCAAACGCAGCATCGCTTCAGTGCGTCGCTGCTGGCTGGGGGCTGGTCACTGGTTGCTGGTGAGCTCACCAGCAACCCGTGTAGCGATGCTCCAGCGATCCCTGCCAGGTCAGGTTGCTGGTGGGATCGCTAGAGCGTCTGACTGTGTGACCTCTCACCAGCAACCTCCTAGCAACTTACCAGCGATCCCTATCAGGTTGTATCGTTGTTGGGATCGCTGGTAAGTTGTTTAGTGTAAAGGGGCCTTATGACTCAGAGTTCCTACAGATACTATGGAACCCCTGTCGAGCGCCTCCACATAAGAGTTATACTGGGGACGCTTTAACAATAGTGGGCCCTGCTACTAGGGACGGGGGTGAGGGCACACCTCCTAAACTCACCTGAAGCTGTTTCCTGAGCTCCTTAGCATCCCTATACAGGGTTTTTTCACCCTGTCACTAAACAGGATACCTAATCCTTCAATAGTCCTGCACCCACCCTCAGTAGTGAGATTGCCAGCGGGAGACTTAGGCCCACCGCTGCACTAATACAACATAAGGAAAGGAAGACAGACATGGGAATCAACAAAAGGATACAACACCAAACTTCACTGCTGCGGCCAGACTGCAGCCAGGAACGATTCCACCAAAAAGACTACAAAAAGCAAGGACTCCAGCAGCAGCTACCTTCCTACTCAATGCCAAGTATCAGAGTGTGGATTCTGTATAACCAGCGCCCCCTGGTGGTTCATATGTCCATTTAAAGGTGATGGGCATGGTCCTAAACCGGATACACATGAGATGAGGTAATAAGAAGCTGCTAGCAAGGAAAACTGACATTAACACTTGGTGCACTAACAGAAAGGCAAACACATTTAATAATATTTAATATAATATAATAATACTGGAGACATTCTTGACAACTAGGCCTCAAAGGGGACCAACCTTAGGTTGTAGAAACTAGCATTCAAAGTGGACCAACCCTTAGGTTGTAGAACTGTAGCGCCCCTGAGACCCTGAGGACACTACAGGAAACTGCATCCTCTTGGGGATGCAGGACCTACCCCCTGGGACCTGGAGTACCAGTGCCGATACCACCAAAACACAACCAAAATCCTAGTTCTCCACTCCACGCCGGGCATAGAGGGTTAACCATGGAAGGGGATGGTTGACATGGGAACGAGTCCCTTGGTTTAGCCAGCCTGGTGGGAGGGGTCAGTAGTCAGTCTGTAGTCAGTTTAGAGAGTGTGGCACACAGAAGAGGTGTGCGGACGTGCCTGATTTGGGTCCATGTAACGGTGACCCGGGGGCACAGAAGAGAGGTCGCCAGGATGGATACCGGAGATACCACTGGGACCGGAGCACGCACAGGGCACAAGGCCCTAGGTCAAACGTCAGTTTCAAACGGTGTGATAAATACCTGCCCGGTGAGGACACCTTCACGGACTTCACCGAACCAAATATCCGGGGGTATCAGCAGTAAACTAGGATCGGGATTCAGACACTTACCTCCCCGCATGGTCCGCACTGCCCGCCATACGGAGAAGGAGACTGTACCCCAAAAGGGACAGTCGGGCCGCAAATGCTCCATGCTACGGGGACCCAACCAACAGAGAGTGTTGGGGACAGAGCAACCTGGGTCACTACATTGGCACTGATACTCCAATGGACCTGAACCAGTGGTCCAAAGTTCAGAGTGAGTAGAGACCGGTAAAGACAACCTGGTGTGGTCTCTATTATAACCCTGCAACATCTCCCAGGCACAGACCTACCTGTGGAGGGCCTAACACCATTACTGCAATCACCAACAGCCCTGGGAGTACCCACATTTAGCAGCGGCGGTTCTCCATCCTTAACCGCAATCCACAGGTGGCGTCACATGACAAAACTCTTATCTCCCCTGTAAATATACCCACTTACAAAAGGGGCCCAGGGTACGGGACCGGGCAACGACCATCAAAGTGACATTCCCAATTATAAGTACTGCCCGGGACAGAGTAACCCCTTCCCTGGGCAACACAGAAACTAGCATTCAAAGCGGTCCAACCCTTATGTGGTAGAAACTAGGACTCAAAGCGTACCGACCCTTAGATTGTAGAAACTAGGCCTTAAAGGAGACCAACCTTTAGGTTGTAGAAACTAGGATTCAAAACGGACCAACCCTTAAGGCCCCTTTACACACTGCAACATCGCTAGCGATATTGCTGTAACATCACCGGTTTTGTGACGTAATAGCGACCTCCCCAGTGACATTGCAGTGTGCGAAACGCATCAGCGACCTGGCCCCCGCTGTGAGGTCGCTTATCGCTACAAATCTTTCAGGACCATTTTTTGGTCCTTTGTTTCCCGCTGCGCAGCATGCATCGGTGTGTTTGACACAGTTACAACAACTATGTTAGCGACTTCCCTTTCAAATAGCTGCTTTGACACGTCCCCAATGACCAGCTAGGTCTTTCTGCAGGTCCATATTGCTGTTGCGTTGTTGGCCATGTCTGCCTGTTTGACAGCTCACCAGCGACTCACCAGAGACTTTGTAGTGATCCCGTCCAGGTTGGGATCGCTGGTGGGATCGCTAGAAAGTCTCAGTGTGTAAAGGGGCCTTTAGATTGTAGAAACTAAGCCTCAAAGGAGACCAATACTTAGGTTGTAGAAACTAGGATTCAAAGCGGACCAACCCTTAGATTGTTGAAACTAGGCCTCAAATGGGACCAACCCTTCAGTTGTAGAAACTAGGACTCAAAGCGGACCAACCCTTAGATTGTTGAAACTAGGCCTCAAATGGGACCAACCCTTCAGTTGTAGAAACTAGGACTCAAAGCGGACCAACCTTTAGGTTGTAGAAACCAGGACTCAAAGCGGACCAACCCTTAGGTTGTAGAAACTAGGACTCAAAGCAGACCAACCTCTTCACTTGAAAAGATCCTTCTCTCCCATCACTTTAAGCTAGACTTGTCTTTAATCCCTAGCTAAAAATAGAGAATAAGGGTGCTCACATTTTGCAGAGCATTCAAGGGGGGGAGTAATAGTCATTCCTTTATTTTATAATATTCCCTACTTTTTTACATTTTTGAAAAAAAAAAATGGAAACCCCTCTAAAACCCAATAATTGATTTTATCCACAGATCTGATTTACATAGCAATTAGTCACAATATGAAATAAATCACAGTAATTCTGGAATTATTTTACAATTTTTTTTATTAATAAGTGAAAAAATAAAAAATCAAAATCACATTTTAAAATGCTTAAAAAATGTCTGAGATTTTCACTAAGAGGATACAAATCTGAGAGTACCAGACTCTAGCCGTGCCTTATGATACATATAACAATCTATTGAGGTGATAATGTCAGGCATTCAGTGGTCACATCTGGCTGAAGCTAAATTTGGATTTTCAATGTTTGATACTACATCTATTGTTTAGGAGCGGAGATGTTTCCTCAGATGTAGGGGGTCCAACTTTCATTATCTTATGAGGTTGGTCTCTTGCATGGCAGATTTGTTTTGTTGCTGGCAGTTGGACAACCCTCCCGCATGCCCCGGCCTGTTTGTATCACTGGTTTTAGCAGAGACATGACCATTTCCTACTAACTTTCTTTCCTCGTAAGTACTCAAGAGCCTTGGACCCACCTATGTGACCATATTCAAGCCATGTTAGTAAGGACTAAGACTTACTATTGGTGGGTCTATATAATCCTTAATATATATATAGGGTTCTGAGAACAAGAGTTGATCGGAAAACTTTTTGATAGTTGGAATGTCCAACCACCATGTCACATGCCACCATAACAAAAGTCTTCAAATGCCATCAATACGATTAACCCATGATTGCTGGAGTATCCACTGATCTCTGAGGAACCTTTTTTGGGTGGCAGTCAACGTTGGAGCTTATTGATATCATTAACCCTAGAACGCATACCTGGGGCCTCGCAGGCCTGCTAGGTCATTTGTTTTCTATGGTAGATTGTTATGCTTGCGCGTTCTAGGGTTAAAGTGCAACTTGAGTAGGGTTCAAGAAAACGGTCCCACAATGTGCCCAGTTGGGCAAAACTAAACCTAATGCATAAAAGACTGGTGGTAATTCTTCCCAGGTGAATGTTGGACCTTATGAGCAACGATAAGGGACAACTACCGTAACAAGGTTAAAGAAAACAGTCCCTTAATAACTAGTAAGGTTCCCATAATGTGCCCGGTCTGGAAAGACTAAACTGAAGGCAAGGAAGGCTGGTGGTATTTCTTTTCCGGGTGAATGTTGGACCACGAGTAATGATAGTGGATAACTTGAGTAGGGTTCAAGAAAACTGTACCACAATATATCCAGTCTGGCAAGACTAAACCTAAGGCAAGAAGTGGTAAGTCTTCCTGTGTGAATGTTGGACCATATGAATAATGGTAAGGCTAAACTTGAGTAGGGTTCAAGAAAACTGAACCACAATGTGCCCAGTTAGGCAAGGAAAACGGGTAGTAATTCCTCCCAGGTGAATGTTGGACCATATGAGCAATGATAAGGGACAACTAGTAAGGTTCCCATAATGTGCCCGGTCTGGGAAGACTAAACTGAAGGCAAGGAAGGTTGGTGGTACCTCTTTTTCCAGGTAAATGTTGGACCATGAGTAACGATAGTGGACAACTTGAGTATGGGTCAACTTGAGTAAGGTTCAGAAAACAGTTCCTCAAAGTGGCCAGTCTGTCAAGACTAAACTTAAGGCAAGGAAGGCTGGTGGTGACTACTGATGTCCTTATATACATGGTAATGAGTTGTTCCTGTAGGCTCTCCAAATTTCTCATCAAGTCAGGTCTACCGTACAAGATTAGAACAATATCTCAGCAGAATACTTTAATTTCTGTTCTCATCCTATCACCCAGGGCTGACCATTCACTTAACTAAATTAGAAAAAACAAATTCTGGACGAGATTGGAAAAGCGATGTGTTTGTGCGCAATAGTCTCACAAGATTAATGCAATCAGTTTCTATATGTAAACTCTTGACAGTGTTGTAAGATGGGTCATGGCTCGAATAGCTGCTTCATCTGCTTCCACAACAGGTCACATGAGAGGGTAGCTGGCAAGGTTGGCAATGCCGCAGGCATTGTTTCTATCTCTGGCCATTAAGATGTAGCCTTTATCACCCCAGGTCTCACCCCAACTGTAAAAAAAACAAACAAACATAAAATATACATAATATCAATAATTTTTTAAAAGTTAAAGAGTAAAGTTTTTTATATGATTGATCAGATTTTACAAGGTTATTCAATACATTTTTTAATATACTTACCTTATTTTGCCTTCTTCGCTGAAAAACACTATGCTGCAGTACTGTTTTGAAGCCCATTTCAAGCTCCTTTTGAAGCTGCTTTCGTCTGTTGCTCAGCAAGATCTGTACACTAAAAAAGCTAGTGTATTGGACTTTCCCTATCAGAGCCTCTCTGTGCTCTTTCATATACTGAGAGAGGAAAAGTCCTGTCCACAATCTACTTCAATATATTGTCCAGATCTTACTGAGCAGCAGTTCAAAGGATCTTATAAATGGGATTTTCCCTATCTGACCCTCTTTATGCCTTCCATTGTACCAAAAGAGCAAAGTGTCATGATGACTATAAGATAGTGGGGAACCAGGACTCCTAATCTGTCCCTCAAGCTAGGAGGGACCTATGATATACCTAATCTCAGAGATACTGCTGATGGTGGAGATGCCCAAGACTCCTTCCTGGTCATGCTCCTGACCAGTTCTGATCTGCTTCCCGCTCTCTCCCCAGGAAGTTATAGGACAGGAGTGTGATGAAACCCACAGAGATAGACAGAAAAGGGAAAACCAGAGAAACCATTGATTGGAGTGTCAGAATCAATCTGAACGGAGGCCGCTGCCATCATGACATTCGGCGAAGTTTGTGCAAAACTCTGTGTGAAGAAAGAGAGGAAAACTTCCACACACAGACTCTTTCAATATATTGTACAGATTTTAGTGAGCAGCAGTTCAAAGGATCTTATAAAAGAGCTACAACTGGATATTGAACCAGCTTTGCATTATAGAGTTTAGGGGGAGAGGAAGAAATATAAGTTAATAAAATATATAATAAAATTAATCATTTTAAAGTTTAGTGACTCTTTAACCATTTTTTTATATAGACTGACAAATACTCTAAATGGACAAGAGCTACATTAAGTGACAAAATTCTGCCTTCCTGCAGCCGCCACTAGAGGGAGAGTTAGAGCTTACTGCAAATACCCAGATGACTTGAACTCAACTCCCCCTAGTGGCAACTTCAGGTAGGATGAATACATAATTTAAGTCAAAGGATTTGAAGCTTTGTATCAGAAAAATAGAGCTATAGGATCACTCTAAACATATATTAAGAAATTGAAAACTAATAAATAAAAAAATATTGTTCAATTGTTGATACTCCCTTTAAGCGCCTACTACAGAGTGAAATGACAGGATTCCAGCTCCTGTAAGGGGGGCTACCGCCAGCGTGCTGTACCTGTTCTTTACAATCCAATATTTGGCTTTCTTCTGCGCTCCATACCCAACTGCGAGGACGGCGTGGTTTATATCTTCTGCATCACAACTTTCATCATAGTATACTCCTGGATATAAGCAGAGAAAATAATGTAAAAATTGTGAAAAAATATATAGAATAAATTATTTACCTAATAATTACTATTTAAATAAATTATATAATTAATTATCTCATACATTTTACATGTAAAAATATGATTATGAATCAGTAGGTGGCGCTAAAGACTCAGCTTTTCCTCCATCAGGAGAACCCGGGGAGCAATTCTCTAAAGATTCCCTATTAGCGGGATCAGCACATCGGTACTAATCAAGGGGGTCTTACCTTTACTGTAAAATTGGAAGGATGAGAGAGTGGCATCGATGCCTACTGATATAGGTCCTACGGTGGCCACCGCCTTCTTCAGCGCCTTCTCGCTTCCTTCCAGCACTTCCTTGTAAGATTTGCATTTGGCGGCTTTCCCGGCGGTAGTGTAGTTACAGGTCTGATCCTACAATACAAAAATACAGATCCCAAATTTGACATCCTTGTCATGACCATTAACCATACCAACATCTAAAGAACGTGGACATCCAACGTTTGGAAGGGCGTTGTGTAAAATCTGTCCCTTTATACTGAATTTGCCGAGATTCAGGGGCATAACCATAGTGGGTGCAAGGGTTGCATTCACATTGTGCCCTAGGGGGGCACTACAGGTCTCTTTTGTCCCAAATGAGAAGCAGTAGACCTGTTGGAGACTTTGGAGCCCATGAGCTTCAAGTCAGACTTCTGCCATAATGGTTTGCTAAAATTCAGCAAATTTAGCACTATTGGGTACTACACAAATGGCTCTTATGTCCTTTTTTGCTGGGTATCGTGGGCATGAGTGGCACCAACACCAAACCATGCAGTGCTTATTTGAGGGACCTTTTAGTGTTCAGCTCATCCAAGGGCACTACAATGTTTCCAATTTTGATCCACCAAGGGCTGGTTTGATTAATGTAGAATGACCGGAGGTGACCATTACAGATAACAATTGGCAGGTATTTGCCTCGACTCCAATGTGGACAAGATTGTTCAAGGTGGCCGTATAGCAAACTGGTGCCGGTACCTCACTGCAGGTTTGTTAACAAGTTAGACCATCTGGAGTGAAGTGTGTGGCTCAATGTGGCACATAACTGTGAGTGATGATCAGTAGGAAAAGGAGTTTTATTGCCAAGAGATGAGTAATCCTAGAGAGAAAGGTAGACATGTCATGGTCCTAGCCATACCCTCAGGTATGGAGGGATAGCGGCATGACAGCAGTATAGGACGGTACGGAAAAGAAAGTTGGTGCCAACCACCATGAAGAGGCGGTTTTGTCCCTAACAAAGGACTACTTCCTGGTATCAAAGTCTGACAGCTAGAAGACCAGAGGGGATATCCAGCCAACATTGCAGACAGGAGGTCTCCCCAGAAATCCACTACTAATAAGATGGCCCCACGGATCACGTGTGTCAGCACATATCATCCATTTTCTCCTCTGATCAAGGGCATTATATCCAGAGATAAGGGAATTTAGCTCACCTCCTTTGTTTTGCAACAAGAGACCCCGCAATCTCCGTGACAACTTCGTCAGGGCCCGACATTGGTTCCAATAAGATCATGCAGAGACAAACCTTCCTTGGCACTCCCAGAAAAGGCAACTTTCCCTGTCACCACTGTGTGCAGTGTAATAATCTCACTAAGGGGAGCACTTTCACTCATCCACTGTCTGGCCGCATTTTTTCCGTACGAGGGTTCTTCACCTGTGAATCCTCTTTCGTGGTCTACTTAATCAAATGCCCGTGCGGTCTCGGATATGTTGGACAAACCACCCAGCATATCCGAGACCGCATCAGTAAGCATAAATCTACTATACGGTGCAAACAAATCCTTTTACCAATTCCTTATCATTTTATCACACATGGTCACACCATTGCCCAACTTAAGTACCAGGTAATAGAACACGTTCCTCCAGCTAGAAGAGGTGGTAATCGCATACGTGTCCTTAAAGAGAGGGAATCTTACTGGATTTTCACCCTGAATACATTGGAACCCAAGGGTTTGAATAGAGAACATGATATGTGTATATGATTGTGATGTACTTCATTTTGTTGTCTCTCTAACTATGCTGCTTAATATGGATGTCATTTGGTGTTTAGTGACCCCGCTTTCTTCATATTTCATTGCTCTAATGGTGTCTTGTCATGCATGTTTTTTGTTCATTTACCTCTTGTGTATTCTCTTGTAAAACCTCAGTATAAGGACCAGTATAAGGAGTGGTATAGTCTTTAGTTTACATAGAAATCTTGTTTCTAACTTGTTCCTCTTATTTTTAGGCTCCCTCCACCTGATCCCTCACCTATTGGCACCAGCAACAGTCTGCCTTCACCTTGTAACAACGTCACCTGGCACTTTGTAGGCAATGTAAATGTTTTTTTCCAATGACACTGTTATCAGCCATACACCCTGACCTGTGCTCTGTGCCCGGCTTGTGCGTTGTGCAAATAGCCAGGCGCAGCGCGCGAGCTGCGTGCAATCCACAGGCCGGTTCACTGCTATCCCTCACTCGTATTGTTTACATACACGCCCCTTTAGGATTATACGTCATGTCACCTCCTCCTCTGCTCTCTGCCTGGTGGTCCGCTCCCTGCGCATGCGCGATGCTGGCGACGGCGTTGCGCATGCGCGGCGTGCGCTCCACGGTCGGCACACTGCGTTCCACATCCAGGAAGTGGGATGGTGGGCGCCGATTAGCATACACTATATAAGGCTATCATTTCATGACATGGCGCACACTATCCAGGGGCCTATACCCTACACCAGCATCATAAGGTATGTGTTATCTGACGGTCCACGCTGTCCGGCACTTGTTAGATTTCCACTGATTTCTACCTATGCTTCCTCCCAGATTCGTTCCTCCATACTCTACCTAGCAATTTTTTGCATTTGAGTTCCCATTCACATTCTCCAGGTATGTGTTTCTATTAGTGCTCTTCCATCTCACCTACCCCTGGTTCACTGCCTTTAAATCTCATATCCTTCATATGGTTTTTCATAGAATCTTAAAGGGACATGTTTTCTCTTTTTCCACGATAATAGTACCCGATAACTATTGTCCAGAAACGCTGCAATAAGGTAGTATGGAGATTTTATCCATTACATCCCCTGATATATGTGTCTTATACTGATGTTATATTCTCAGGTATGATCTTACTCTCGTGTACCCTTCATTTTAGGAGGTAACTAAGAATCACTCAGTGTGGGAATCACATTACTCCCACTAGTGTCTCTTGTTATGGTTTCTGCCCAACAATCCAGGTAGTGTGCCTCTCTCTTATACAAAGTCCTTACTATGTAAGACTTTTTTGCACGCCCCAATAATGCTATTATTGATCTTTATTTAGAAACAACTTTAAATCTATGTTACTTCCAGCCCTGCAATAAGGGCCCAGCCACCTTTCTCATTATCAACTGATAAGTGCATGAGGTATAGACATACTCATTATTTTATTATATTTTTTTAATAATACGCTATGTAATGGAAAAACATTGTTCCTGGATGACTTTTTGCCTTATGACTTATCACACACTTCTTTCCATTTTACACGTAGGATCGCAATTTTTTTGATCCCATTATACCAAATGGCGATGTCCATTTATCATTGAGCGTACATCTTCGCATTGTTGATATAGGTGGGTGTGCGTGCTGTACTTGTATCATTACCATTATATATGTTTTCAGCTAGATAGGTTTTTGTACAATGTACGATATTTTCTTTTTTTCATGTCCTCATGTTTATTATGTGCTGTATATGATCAAACTTATGATGCATGTTTTGTAATATTTGCATTATTTATGTTACATTCTGTACTAATTTCATTTTTTATATTTTCTTGTACATATTTCTTGTGATCTTAGATAATTTGATCCTTGATAACGACCAAAAAGATACGGTCGAAACGTTGGATGAATTATCCTCAACTTTTTGCACTAATAAATTGATTCAGCATTCAAAAGAAAGGTTTCATATGTCATGAATTATTTCAGTGTGCCAGAATTATTACTATTTTGATTGACTCCCATTTTTTCTGGGCACCTAACTTGCGCAACTGTGAGCCAGACATATTCGCTTACTAACCACCATGAAGAGGCGGTTTTGTCCCAAAGAAAGGACTACTTCCTGGTATCAAAGTCTGACAGCTAGAAGACGGGCAGTGGTGGCCTCGAAGAGGAGAGTCAGGTAGGTGGTCTAAGGCTGATAGGAAACAGATACCCAAGAGAGGACCACCCTGAGACAGGTGGTGGGCAAGGGCCCAGTGAGACTGTTGAGAGCTGCGTGCTTGACTCAAAACTGTGAGTAATGAGCAATAAGAAAAGGAATTTTCTTGACAAGAGAAGAAAGGTAGACATGTAATGGTCCCCAGTGCCCTCATGTATGGAGGAATAGCAGCATATCTGCAGTGTGGAAAAGCAGACCAGTGCCCCCACCATGGAGAGGTGCTTTAGTCCCACTGGAATCAAAGTATGACTGATTGGCGGTGGCCTTGAAGAGGAGAGTGAGATAGACATTCTAAGGCTGGTAGGAGACAGAAATTCAGGAGAGGACCTCCCTGAGACAGGTGGGCGAGGGACCAGTTGGAGTGTCAGGAGTTAAGTGAGACTGCCAGAGAAGCAATGGTTGTAAGAGTGGACCTCACCGAGATCCGAAGAGAGAGCTGTGGCATTATGTGACTGAGTAAAGGTAGTGGCGCTAGAACAGACTATGGAATGGGGAAAGAACCAGTCACATAATATACCTCCATATTAAGCTGTTTTTATAGGGGTGTCTACTAATGGACAACCACTATTCAATGTCTTCTATATGCTGACTACAATAGATTAAAAAAAGCATACCCACAGTATGTACTGTACCGACGCTGCTCTTCCGTTCTGAGCGTTCTGTTCCCCAGCCATTCCATTACATTTTTTATGTCCCATGAGCATGGCAGGTTATCAGAAGCTGATGATGGGCAGCAGCCTTAATCGCTCCATTAGAACATATGTCAATTGTGAATTATTATTATAGCGCCATTTATTCTATGACGCTTTCCATGTGAAAGGGGTTCACATAATAGGGACAATTACAATAATCATGAACAATACATGGCACAGACTAGTACAAGAGGAGAGAGATCCCTGCCCATAAGGGCTCACAGTCTATAACGGATGGCTGAGGATACAGTAGGTGAGGATAGAGATGGTCGGGTGGTGCTATATCGGACTGAGGGCTACTGCAGGTTGCAGGCTTGTTGGAAGAGGTGGGTCTTCAGGTTCTTCTTGAAGCTTGTCAAGGTAAGCCAGAGTCTGATTTGTTGTGGTATAGAGTTCCAGAGTATGGGGGAGGCACGCGAGAAATCTTGGTTGCGGTTGTGGGAATAGGAGATGCGAGGGGAGTAAAGAAGGAGATCTTGTGAGGAATGGTGGTTACATGCAGGTAAGTACCGGGAGAGTAGGTTACAGATGTAGGGAGGAGACAGGTTGTGGGTGGCTTTGTATGTCATGGTTAGAGTCTTGAACTGGAGTAGTTGAGCAACGGGAAGCCAGTGAAGGGATTGGCAGAGAGGAGAGGTCGGGGAGTAGTGGAGAGACAGGTGGATTAGTCAGGCAGCATAGTTTAGAATAGTTTGTAGGGATGCAACAGTGTTTGAAAGGAGGCCACAGAGCATGAGGTTGCAATAGTCTAGGCGGGACATTATACGGGCATGCACTAGGGTTTCTGCAGCTTCATGGGAAAGAAATGTATGAATCCAGGAAATATTTTTTGAGTTGGAGGTGGCAGGAGGTGAAGAGGGTTTAGATGTATGACTTCAGGAGAGAATAGAGTCTAGAGTTACTCCCAGGCAGCGAGCACGTGAGACTGGGGAGAGTGAGCAGCCATTGACTTTGATTGACATTGGTCAGTTGGGGGTTTGAGAGAGGAAGAGGAAAGATAATGAATTCTGTTTGGTCCATGTTAAGTTTTAGAAATTGAGCAGAGAAAAAAGATGAAATAGCGGACAGACATTGAGGGATTCTGGTTAGTAAGGAAGAGATGTCAGGTCCAGAGAGGTAGATCTGCGTATCATCAGCATAGACATGATACTGAAAGCCGTAGGACTCTATGAGCTGTCCCAGGCCGAAGGTGTAGATGTAGAACAGCAGGGGTCCAAGAACTGAACCTTGGGGGACACCGACAGATGGGGGCGAGATGAGGAAGTGGTGTGAGAATGGGAGACACCGAAAGTCCGGTCTGTTAGGTATGGGGAGATCCAAGATAGCGCCTAACCTGTGATGCCCAGAGACGAGATAATCTGTACTAGTAGGGAATGGTCCACTGGGACGATGGCAGAGGACAGGTCCAGGAGGTGGAGGAAAGGGTAGTGTTGCTTGGCTTTGGCAGTTAGTAGGTCATTGGAGACTTTAGTTAGGTCAGTTTCAGTGGAATGATGGATGTGGTTGGAAGCCAGATTGTAACTGGTCAAAGAGGGAGTGACACGCCCACCGGGGCCGTGAGGGCACTTGTTACCGGGCCAGTTCTCTCGGGATGATGTCACAGCGGCACGGCACGGCTCTGTGACCCCGGCGGTGTCGTCGTAAATGGGGGATATTATTTACAAGGGAATTTGATTTTGTGACGCCACCTGTGGTATGCGGCCAGGTAGTGGACGCCGCTGCCTTGAAGTTCCCCTGGGGTCGTTGGTGATGCAGCAGTGGTGGTTGAGCTCTCCACGCGTAGAGCTTAGCTCCAGGGCAGGGATAGGGGGTAGAGTTGTAATGGCGGGGTGCAGGGCCGGAGGCACGGTGAATAACTGGGCAACACAGGAATGCAGTCACAAGTTCTTTACTCACAGTTGACAGTTCCAGGTTACCACGACTAGTCAGATGCTGCCCTCGGAGTGCTGAATCCCTCTGGGATGGGTCCCAGCCGATCCCTGTATAGATCGGAGGCACAACCCGGTGCACCTTTCTATGTTCCTTTTCTGGTCGTCTTCCTGCGCTGGCCTCTCCCACCTATGCACACAGTGCCCTGAGCCAGTGTTCGCGGACCCTGTTGGGCGTCTTGGTTACTCTGGCCCATGGCCCTTTGTGGTCACCTTTTCGACGAATTACAGTACAGACCAAAAGTTTGGACACACCTTCTCATTCAAAGAGTTTTCTTTATTTTCATGACTCTGAAAATTGTAGATTCACATTGAAGGCATCAAAACTATGAATTAACACATGTGGAATGAAATACTTAACAAAAAAGTGTGAAACAACAGAAAATATGTCTTATATTCTAGGTTCTTCAAAGTAGCCACCTTTTGCTTTGATTACTGTTTTGCACACTCTTTGCATTGTCTTGATGAGCTTCAAGAAGTAGTCTCTGTAAATGGTCTTCCAACAGTCTTGAAGGTGTTCCCAGAGATGCTTAGCACTTGTTGACCCTTTTGCCTTCACTCTGCGGTCCAGCTCACCCCAAACCATCTCGATTGAGTTCAGGTCTGGTGACTGTGGAGACCAGGTCATCTGGTGTAGCCCCCCACACCATCACACCTCCTCCTCCATGCTTCACGGTGGGAACCAGGCATGTAGAGTCCATTCGTTCACCTTTTCTGCGTCGCACAAAGACTGATTGGATCCAAAGATCTTAAATTTGGACTCATCAGACCAAAGCATAGATTTCCACTGGTCTAATGTCCATTCCTTGTGTTCTTTAGCCCAAACAAGTCTCTTCTGCTTGTTCCCTGTCCTTAGCAGTGGTTTCCTAGCAGCTATTTTACCATGAAGGCTGCTGCACAAAGTCTCCTCTTAATAGTTGTTCTAGAGATGTGTCTGCTGCTAGAACTCTGTGTGGCATTGACCTGGTCTCTAATCTGAGCTGCTGTTCACCTGCGATTTCTGAGGCTAGTGACTCGGATAAACTTATCCTCCGCAGCAGAGTTGACTCTTGGTCTTCCTTTCCTGGGGCGGTCCTCATGTGAGCCAGTTTCTTTGTAGCGTTTGATGGTTTTTGCCACACTTGGGGACACTGTCAAAGTTTACCCAATTTTTCGGACTGACTGACCTTAATTTCTTAAAGTAATGATGGCCACTCGTTTTTCTTTACTTAGCTGCTTTTTTCTTGCCATAATACAAATTCTAACAGTCTATTCAGCTGTGTATCCACGAGACTTCTGTACAACACAACTGATGGTCCCAACCCCATTTAGAAGGTAAAAAATCCCACTTATAAAACCTGACAGGGCACACCTGTGAAGTGAAAACCATTTCCGGTGACTACCTCTTGAAGCTCATCAAGAGAATGCCAAGAGTGTGCAAAGCAGTAATCAAAGCAAAAGGTGGCTACTGTGAGGAACCTAGAATATAAGACATATTTTCAGTTGTTTCACACTTTTTTGTTAAGTATTTCATTCCACATGTGTTAATTCATAGTTTTGATGCCTTCAATGTAAATCTACAATTTTCAGAGTCATGAAAATAAAGAAAACTCTTTGAATGAGAAGGTGTGTCCAAACCTTTGGTCTGTACTATATGTGCGGTGGTGGCTTCGGTACTAGAAGTATCCTCAGCCTCCGGTTTACTAGCTGAGCCTGGTTGTTCTCCACTAGTCTAGGGACCGGATCTCCATTGCGGCCAAGTCCCTCCACATCAGTATACCGGCTCTGGATGTGAGCCCATGGGTGGATGGCTCCCTTCCCGTGGCTCTAAGACTAGTTCTTTCCTGATCCTGGGACGAGCTGCTCCAGGTCCAGACTCCAGGACCTTTCTCCTCAGCGTCCACTTCCTGACTGACTAACATTCTACAGTCTGCTCCCACTAACTAAACCCCACCTCCAAGATGGCTTCTGGGCTGTGCTTTCCCTAAAGGTGCAACTTGCCCTAACCATGGCCTGATGGAGTGTCGCTAAATAAAGAGTGCGTGTCTGTGTGTGTAGTGCAAGGACCTGTAACCTCCTCCATACCCGGGAATGGGATACCACACCCCTGGCTGAGGTGCAGTACCTCTGTGGTGACTGGAGCCTCAGGGGTGCCACAGGAGCATGAAGAGAGGTGGGAGAACAGTTCAAGATGGACATGCTGCTCCAGTAGTGAATTGTAGAGTACTGCTATTGCAGCACTTTATACACTGGGCAGCAAAAAGATTGCTATATGGTTGTAATATTTCAGCACTCTATGGAGGATATGTGACGCCCTGGCCGGGCCAGGTAGTCACAAATAAGGCATTACTTACAGCAAGATGGAATTGCAGCTGTATATTGCTCAGGCCAAAAGACTACTACTACTCCAGCAGGATACAGCTAAACCCCCACTAGGTGGAGGCAACACAGGTGCAGGTGGAGCCATTCACACTCACTTCCAAATATGGAGGAGGTGATGGCTGGATGGTAAAACTGCACACTGGTGGCTTGCATAGAGCACTGTTCACACTAGCAGACGCACAGTCACAACCCCGCAGCCTATTAGGTGACGCCCATACTATTAGATCAGGCGGGCTGCCAAGCCGTACCCCCACTGCGCGCTACGTAGGGACAGAAACTCTGATAGCAAGGCCTAACAAAAAGGGGGGGCCTGGCTGTATCCTGTACAAAAAAAGTTTTTGAGGTTTTTTGTTAGCGTTATGGCCATAAGACGTAAGCCTACAACCCTCGTCACGGGAACCTCATGCTTGTAGGTCCCTACACTATATATAATATAAAAAAGCAAAAAAGAAAATATCATTACTTACAGCAAGATGGAATTGCAGCTTTTTTGCTTTTTTATATTATATATAGTGTAGGGACCTACAAGCATGAGGTTCCCGTGACGAGGGTTGTAGGCTTACGTCTTATGGCCATAACGCTAACAAAAAACCTCAAAAACTTTTTTTGTACAGGATACAGCCAGGCCCCCCCTTTTTGTTAGGCCTTGCTATCAGAGTTTCTGTCCCTACGTAGCGCGCAGTGGGGGTACGGCTTGGCAGCCCGCCTGATCTAATAGTATGGGCGTCACCTAATAGGCTGCGGGGTTGTGACTGTGCGTCTGCTAGTGTGAACAGTGCTCTATGCAAGCCACCAGTGTGCAGTTTTACCATCCAGCCATCACCTCCTCCATATTTGGAAGTGAGTGTGAATGGCTCCACCTGCACCTGTGTTGCCTCCACCTAGTGGGGGTTTAGCTGTATCCTGCTGGAGTAGTAGTAGTCTTTTGGCCTGAGCAATATACAGCTGCAATTCCATCTTGCTGTAAGTAATGTAGTCACAAATAAGGCCCCAGAAGCTACTGGAACTAGTTAATTAACTGATTGCGGCCAGGACTAGTGGTCCTGTCCCACCCAAAGTCCCGACTGAAGGCAACAGCCCACCGAGGGGGATAAAAGGCCACCGCCACGGCTCAGAGATCCCACGGGCCAGCATCTGCGGGCAAAGGGCTCCTTAGGCGACAACAAGCCGGGAGCGGACTCCTGAAGTTGCAAGCACAGGCAGTCCACCATTCTAAACAGGTGAAGAAGAAAGACAGAGACCACCAGCTGGGTGGGGGACCAGACTGCAGCCGCTGCTGGCACCGACCACCATCACCTTGGTTTACCAGAGACTCGTGTGTTTACTAATAGTGAGTACATCAGCACCCTGCGGTCGCCCATCTCCCTGCACCGCCCAACCCCCAACGGGTCCTGGGGCCACCATCCCTGCCCACGGAGGAGTTAACAACTTGCTGCACAACAACTCCCCCGGGTGCCCCGAAACTGCAGCAGTGGTGTCCAATATCACCACACACCGTGGGTGGCGTCACGAACTCCGTACGGCTCAGCCCATACATATACGTCCTACATCCACCATCCCATCTCTCCCCCTTTTCATTTGAAGTGACCGTGAGGCCACCGGTTCCGGAGACCCTCGAGCCACCCACAGAAGGGCCGGATTCGAGCAGCTCGGCTGCCGAGAATGGGGCGGTACATATACCTAGAGCCACATCCCAGAATCAAGAGGAAGAGGAAGATCTCAAGATTCCCAATCACAAGAGTAAAATTTATCACAACAAGCAATTCATAACTGAGGGAAATCGAGCAGAATACATGACATAATGAACCTCCACCGCCCCACCCCCCCAAAAAAAATACCAAAAATACAGGAGAAGTGAAAATGCTGATGAGTAGGAGGATTTGAGAAGTCACATAGGAGAACAGAAAAGAAAATGTATAGTGCTGGTAAAGAATTGTAAAGATATGACTAATATCGTCCAAAAATAACTCCATCTCTATCCATATGCAATATTGCAGCTATTACTTAATCTCTTCCATTTATGTACACAGTGACTGAACCAGCAGAATAGTGAGTGCAGCTCTGGAGTATAATACAGGAGGTAACTCAGGATCAATATAGGATCAGTAATGTAATGTATGTGTGCCGCCCCGCGTCAGCAGCCGAGCTGCTCTAATCCGGATCCGCGGTGGCTTCAGGGGACTCCGGACCCGGGGGTCGTGCGGCTCCTCAAACGAAGGGGGTTATTTACAGGGGATGTGTTAGAGTTCGTGACGCCACCCGTGGTTTGTGGTAATTCAGGAGTACCACCGCTGCAGTTGGGAGTACCGGGAGGCGATGGAATGAGGCAGCCAGATGTTAGGACCCTCCACGGGTAAGGGGAATGCCCCGGGACTCGGTAATGGCCTGCCTCCTGGCACTAAGTTACTTCTCTGTTGGTCCCGGTAGAATGGAACTTGCCGGGTCCCGCTCCCCACTATGGCTAACTGTGGGAGCTTGCTCTCAGGGTTCACGCTTGGGATTTTCTGGACCATATATGTGGAAAGTCCTACCCCCCTCGTTGCGCTAGTACCCTGATTTTGGAGCGGGTGGAGAATGGATCTTGAAGGCTCCGTTCTCATCGGGTCAATTGTCAGGTTGCCTGAAGCTGCTCCCTGACCTAAGGTCCACGTACCCAGTCATGCCCTGGTCCCAGTCCGGTGATGGTGTAAGGCCGCTGGCTGTCCTCCTCGACAGTTCCGTGCCCCTTGCCACGATCCCCGGCAACCTGAAGTCCAGCTCCTACTAGGTCCAGACCACCGTCTGTCACCTAGTACTTCCAAGGAGCCCGGCTCCTGACTACAACCTTCTCCTTCAACTCCCTAACTTCAACTGCTCTGCTCCTGACACTCCTAACCTCCCCTTAACCAACCCCCCAAGTGGGCGGCCCTATTCCACTCAGGCCGTCCACTGGTGTGTCTGGTGGGTGTGGTGCAGAGTGCACCTAGGACTTTGATTGACTGCTGCTGGCAACACAGTTAGTTGGGGACCCATAACCAAGGAAAAGCAGATTGCACAATTCCCTGTGACGACCTGATAGGCCAGGGCGTCACATATGTACACTCAATCTTTATAGGTAAATTATACTGAAAAGGTTGACATACCCTTTAAGTATGCAGATTTGTCAGGTCTCAGTTGTTTCATACAGCTGAGTGATACCGGCTGTGAGAATTGTAATTCACAATGATGAATAACTCGCGTGTCCGTCAGCTGTACTTACCACCCCAGCATACGGGTAGGCCGCCTCCGAGTCGATGCCTTTATTATCTCGCACGTACTCGAAAGCGTTGGTCATGTATCCTCCTCCACAGCCATCATTCTTCGTGACACAATCTACAAGGTTTTGGGGGCTGAGGACAACCAGTTTTTTCGTCGATTTTTTCAGTTGTCCCTCTAAGGCTCCGACTGAGCTGAAAGCCCAACATGACCCACAGGAGCCCTGAAATGGGAGGAATAAAGTAGTGTAAAATCTGATAAATGATAATACTCATATATACTACCCAATAGATAATAAAATAAATAGTTACATAGTTACTTAGGTTGAAAAAAGATCTCGGTCCATCTAGTTCAACCTTCCTCCACTAGTTCTACATTTGGTCACTAAGCAATTTATAACCAACAATGTTGTATAGTGAGGAAATCCTCCAGCCCTGATATAAAAGCAGTTATAGTATCTGCCATTACTACCTCTTGTGGTAGTGTATTCCACAGTCTGACTGCTCTAAATATATAAATGAACCAATCCCAACTGGGCGAATTTTCATTTTTGCTTTTCCTTCTGTCATGTCTGTTATGTATCCTTCTCACACCCATGAGGGCTTCTTTTTTTTTTTTGTTGGATGAGTTGTACTTTGTGGTAAAATAACTGGTGGTACTCATAATGTACTGAAAGCATGAAAAAAAATTTCTAGTGGGGTGAAATCGTTCTCCAAGATAATGGCACCGAGGGTTTCGCCTTCATATGGTGGGCCACTGCCCGGTAGGAGGGCAGCAGTGACCAATATAGCTAAAGTAATGGCAATTTTAGATGGAATGAAGCCACCTGGACCTATCTGCCATTATCTCTGATGGACAGATATCACCTGGTTCCACCTGCCATTATCTCTGATGGGTAGACGCCAACTGCTCTAAACGTCATTTTCTCTGATGGACAAAAGCCACCTGGTCCCACCTCCCATTATCACGGATGCCACTTGGTACAACCTGTCATCATCTCTAATAGAAAAAAGCCATTTGGTCCCACTTGTCACTATCTCTAGAGGGCAGATACCACTTAGTCACAACGTTATTATCTCTGATGGACAAAAGCCACTTGATCTCACCTGTCATTATCTCTGATGGGCAGACGCCATCTAGTACCACCAGCCATTACAAGTATCTTTGATGGGCAGATGCCATCTGGTCCCACCTGCCATTATCACTGATGGACAGACTCCACCTTGTCCCATCTGTGATTATGTCTGATGGAGAGAGGACACCTGGTCCCATCTGCTGTTAGCGCTGATGGGCAGATGCAAGTTGGTCCCATCTGCTGTTAGCGTTGATGGGTCCCATCTCCTATTGTCTCTGATGGACAGATTCCACCCGGACCCATCTGTTACGAGGGGGACCCGGGGAAGCGTGCCAAGATGGGGAATGGACAGCTTCCGCCGGTCAAGGTCCACTGTGCGGTGTAAGGGACCGCTGCTATGGTGGGTGAAGAGTGAGCGGGTTGCTGCTAGCGATCGCCTGGAATGTCACAGACGATCTATGTACACCGGTCTGCCCTAACCCGTGTGGGATGTATGGCAGGGATCACACGGCTCGGTGTACCTGTTGCACGGGGAAGCACAGAGGTGCCCACGCACTTGTGCCAGTGGAAGTCACGAGAATATGGCACGAGGGTAGCACAGAGGTGCCCACGCACGTGTGCTTTCAATAACCAGGTGAGTCCAGTGGAGACTCGAGGAGCTCACCTGGGACAGGAACACGGCCTGTAGAAGGAGCTACTGCCGGAGCAGCAAGGCAGGGACACGGCCTGCAAACCAGGTGCTGCCTAAGCAGCAAGGGCCAAGCCCACAGAAGAAGATAATGCCTGAGCAGTGGCGTGGCAGCACGCTGCCAGACATCCAAACATAGAAGGACGGTTGCGCGCCGCCATGATGGCAGGAGGAGCTTTTAAGGAGGTGTAGCTCCAGCCAAGGGCGGGCGCGAGGCGGAGATGACGGACTTGACCCAATCAGGAAACACGACGTCCCAGCCTGGCCAGTCAGGATTCACCACGTCACCAGCCTTGTCATCAAGCCGTGTGACGTCAGTGGGCGAATCAGGATCCACCAAGCATAGCACATGCTCACCCTCCTGCCTCTGGGAAATAGAGGCGGGATCCTCGGTCTCACAATGTGTAGAGATAACGGGAGTCTCACTGCTTCCCTGAGCAGCAAATCTCTGCACATTGCGCAACCTCACAGACCTTCGAGGCTGCTGAGCAGGAGGAGCTGTGGCAGGCAAGGAATGGGAGACCGCCTCATTTCTTGCAACAGGAGTACCACTAGGTGTCACCCTTGTGCTGCCTTTCTGAGGAGGTTTCTCCTGCACTCTGCGCAGTCTGGCAGACCTTCGGCGCTGCGGAGCAGGAGCGCTCGTGGCAGGCAAGGAGACTGTCTCATTCCTTGCCACAGGAGAGCCACGAGGTGTAACACCCATCTATTATCTCTGATGGGCTGACGCCACCTAGTCCAAACTCTCATTATCACTGATGGGCAGATGCCACTCAATCCTACCTGCCATCATCTCTGATGGACAAAACCATCAGGTCCCATCTGCCGTTATCTCTGATGTGCAGATGCTACCTAGTACCACCAGCCATTATCTCTGATGGGCAGATGCCATCTGATTCCACCTGCCATTATCTCTGATGGATAGATGTCACCTAGTCCCATCTCCTATTAGCTATGATAGGAAGAAGCCATCTGCTCCCACAGGTCACTATCTCTGATGGACACATGCCACTTGATCCCACCTATTACTATCTCTGATGGACACATATCACCTGGTCCCACTTGCCATTATCTCTGATGGACCCATGCCATCTGGTCCCACCTGTCACTATTTCATGGCAAACCACTTGGTCCTATGTCTCGTATGGCAGGTTTTATCAAGACAAAAAAAAATAAATTTTTTATAGAAACAGATGAAGTGCAAAATCTGGTCACTTGTGACTTGGTGACAGGTTTTCTTTAAGGTTCTACTTTAACATACGGTAATTAAATGGAAGCAGAGAGACAAAAAGGGGGCAAAACCTTGGGTTTTTAAGCAAAGTGGAAAGAATTTATTTTAAGTCATTCGTCCAAGCAGGAACTTACAGAAATTATGATACTTTTTTTTTTACATTCACCTGACTGAAGAGCTGAAGGAAACGAGGGGAGGATTGCGGCTGTAACCATAACATTTGTGCTGCGGGGTAACATTTTCAAAGCTTTTTGCACCTAATACGGAAGCGCAAAGGCAGGGCCATCCTATACTCTCTGATACTTATCTAAAATTATCTTTTAAAGAAGATCTGTCACAAGTTGTCAGTTTTTGCTTTTTTCTATTCCTTTTTATATCCTTTTTATAAAAAAATCCAATATAAGGTTCAAGAGAAATGTCAGGGCATTGATCTTTGGTCTTTATAGAAGGGGTGTGTCTCATAGGATCCTCAGGGGCGTGTCCTTATGAAGACAATTAAATGAGCACCAAATATAAAGGCTCATATTAAAGGAACCGCATGGCGGATTTCAAAATAAAAACTGGAATACTCAGGGGAGATGTAGGAATAAAATCAAACCAAAAACTGTCCACTTTTGACCTGGAGAAAGAGCCACATTAAGTTTTCTCTTAAATATATGTTATTCCGTGAATTTTCTTTGAAGCGGCTTTATTTTTTTTATTCTCCTCTTCTTCTTATCATTGCCATTGAAGCCGCATCTTCTTTTTTTGTGCTTTACCTTGAAAACACAAAAAAAAATGATGATTGGAAAAATAAAATATCCACCAGGTCACTAAAATCATAGTGAAACTAAACTTTTTAGCAGTTAAAAAAAAAATGGGGCTGTAAATTCCCCCCCCAAAAAAAAACTGGTTTCTATCGCCATTTTCTAAGAAACATACATTTTGGGAGATTTTTTTCACCAATGCTTTTCGAGTGATTTGACCGCTTTTTATTTACATTTTTAGGGGTACCTAAAAAAATACAATTCCACTATTTTTCTTTTTGGCATTTATCCTAGCAATCATTTTATGTGTTCATAAATCGGACTTTCACATAGGCAGCATATTCTGGTATGCCTATTGTTTTTAATTATTTTTTAATGGGGAAAATGGTACAATTATTATTTTTTTCATACATTTTTAAAGTGCTTATATGGGACATGAACTTTTGAATTTTTGTACTACAACATTGTGAAAACCATGGTGTCACCCTTTTGGATATGGTCATTTCCGGTACTGCAGTTCAGTCCTATCCATCTGATCTGCAATTCCAGACACCACCACATTTCTATTATGGCGCTGTACCTGTTAAACAATGAAGGGGATGTGAAACGTAAGGGCCTCTTTGATCATCTGATCAACAGTCGAAACTGTATATTGATAGTCCCGAAATACCGTAACCCCTTTAATATAAATGTGGCAATTTTTTTCTTAAAGGGGCTCCGTTGTCTTACCTGGTTCCTGACTGGGGTGACGTAACCTTTTTTTCTATAGTCGATGGAGTCCGGGAGAACGCCCCTCACCTCGTCGTCATCAGTGGTGATGTTCCTGGCTCTATTTCGAGGGGGGACTTTAAGACCGGTCATTGTTCCTACAACTTCTTCACTAGTCTTAAAGGAAATTAAAGCTTAAATTAATAATAGAAATGTTATTTCCAGGCCACAGTAGCTTGTTTTTAGTCGAAAATGAATACAAGAAACCATTTCTGATTTTCTGCTGCCTCAATTTCATGGTGGACACCAGACCCGTGGATCCATACCATCAAGTGTAGATCTATTCGATGCCTGCAGCCTTTTGACCACAGATCTGAAATCATGGTGGCAACTTACCATGTCTCCAAACTGGTTCATGCCCAACGTGTAGGTGTGTAGACCTTGAGAATACTCCATGTTGTGGTTGGTGATGTATTTGTAGTTCTTCTCCCAGATTAAGCGCCTCATCACCTCATCAGACTGTTAACGATAAATGGATCTGGTTAAGAAAAAAATGGCCTTCTCCAAATGTACCAAATGTAATAACCCTTGATTTGAGTGGTCTTAACCTGAGCTGTGTCTCATCCTCAAGGGTCTCTATAAAATGGCTTCTTTTATATACGTGACCCTGGGTGGCAACCAATGTTGCATAATACTGCCATATACTGCCAAGATAATACTGCTGTAATATCATGCCCAAATAATGAATTTTCCTAATACTACTTCCTTGAAGAGCACACATAATGCTACCATATAGAACGCTAACTACAAACAGTATCCAAACAATCCTGTTTGAACAATCATAAATAATACTGCCATGTAGTTCCCACTTAATTCACTTTATAACATTGCTCCTGTGGTCCTGTCACTTCCAAGTGCCTAAGGAAATGGACTAGTTTGCCAACCCCTAAAGAGCACCTCATCCCTAAGTCATCAGGGGCGTTATGTACTTTAAGCCATAGCTTTCGGGTTGTTAAGGGGGCTTTACACGCTGCGACATCGCTAACGATATATCGTCGGGGTCACGGTGTTTGTGACACACATCTGGCGTCATTAGCGACATCGTAGCGTGTGACAGCAAGGAGCGGCGATCAACGATCGCAAAAAAGTCAAAAAACCGTTGATCGGTAACACGTCGCTCCTTTTCATAATATCGCTGGTGGGGCATGCCGCTGGTTGTTCGTCGTTCCTGCTGCATCACACATGGCTGTGTGTGACACCGCAGGAGCGAGGAACATCTCCTTACCTGCGTCCACGGCAATGAAAAAGGAAGGAGGTGGGCGGGATATTCTGCCCGCTCATCTCCGCCCCTCCGCTTCTATTGGAAAGCTGCCGTGTGACGTCGCTGTGACGCTGCACGAATCGCCCCTTAGAAAGGAGGCGGATCACCGGCCACAGCGACATCGCAGAGGTCAGTCCGTGTGACTGGTGTAAGGAATGTTGTGCGCCACGGGCAGCGATTTGCCCGTGACGCACAACCGACAGGGGCGGGTACGCTCGCTAGCGATATCGCAGCGTGTTAAGTGCCCTTTACTGTTATGAACATTTACACACTCACACATGGGTAATGGTAAAAGGGTAAAGACCTTCTACAGGGAGAAGATGCTACCACACCCAACTGGTCCCTGTGCAGACCACTAACACACTAGCCGCACAACTAACACCAGCATCTCATACTTGACTCCTTAAAAGGCCTTTGAGGGGTTTCTCATACCTCCTGAAGGACCATAGAGAAGTACCTCCTGAAGGACCATAGGGAAGGGCACCACACACTGCCTTCAAGGGAAAAGGAAGATGAGCAGGAAGATACAAAAACCCAGAGTGAGAAAACGAAAAATCTTCCGTGAAAGGAAAAGGTGATGGGAAGGAAAACGAACAGAATCTTCAGCAGGCACTTAAGTGGTGGTTACCAGAAGATAAACCCATAAGCTGAAGGCCTGGATCTCCTAGAACAAATCCACCTAGAAGTATAGCCAGCAAGAGGGCAGTGACCGGTGAATTCAGAATGTGATGGAGTAAACCACAATGTTGAAGTTAAAAACACCTGGAGAGAAGGAAAGCAAGAAGGGAGAAACAAAGAGAATAGGAACCATCAGTGTTTAGACAGGGAAGAAAACGGTCATAGCCCAGAAGACAGAGGAACCGAGCACGCAAGAATAGGTCTACAAACCGAGCCATGACAATTACCTTTCCATTGTATTGCTTCTGATACGTTTTTTTCCATTGCTCCCATTCAGAGTCCAGCGCGTCATCTGAGTACTGGCCAGCGCTCACCAGTGGAAGGACCAAGAGCACGAGGTGGAGGATCATTGTACTGCAGAAAGACAAGAATTAGATCCTCGGGGGTGGGCACATTTGGAGATATTTAATATAATACTATCTTGATTTATCATAATTCTGATGAATTTTGTTTTGAAAAATTGAAGGATTTTACTTTGTATAATCCTGACATAAGAGATTTCATGGGCCAGGCTATAGAGTGAGAGGGACGATGAGTCCAATTTATTGAATCTCCATCCTCCTACTCTGACTGACAGCTGCAGCTTGTACTGATCAGTGAGAGATCCCAGCAGGGAGGGGGAGCACTGACGAGATGTCCATCATATTAAGTGGATGGAGAAGTAGTTAACGTTTCCTAAATTAATTCTTCAACCATTCTGATAAGGATTTTCAAAGTAATTACACCTGCCTCATCAAGTCTGCGAGATCTATTAGATATTGCATGCATTGTGAAATCTGGTGGTAGATCCGCTTCAGAATATTAAGTGCAGTTCCATACTATGTCTCCATCTAGTATGAAGCTATTCCCAAGTCTTCTAAGCCCCATTCCTCCTCCATTAAGATAACTACCTATCTTGAGAACTCTTCGAGGACCCTTCCAATTAATCTTTAATGGGAAATTCTCACTGCTGTTCACATAAGGTGTATTTTAAATGCTTTGCTTATTGCCTTAAAAGGTTGTTAAAAAATGCCTGGTGTAAAATAAAACATGCATATCACTTCATTAAAGCCAATTTTGACGAAATCTGCATCAAACTCCTCAAAAACATTTCAGGAAACTTAATTTTTGGGGAAGTTTTATGGAAGAGTTTCTTTTACTGCCTGAGTCTTTTTGCTGAGTTTTTGAAGCAGAAATTGGGGGAAACGCTAAGTTTTGGAGGAGTTTTGACTTTTTAGAAGGATTTGGAGAACTTTTTCTGCTCCAAAAACTCCTAAAAATCTCTGTGTATATATAGTCACTTTAGATTTTTGGAAGAGTTTTTTTTAGCTACAGCAGTCTATTGATTGGACTGGAACAAGATTAAAACAAATCCAGAAGGAAACCTCTTCAAAGCTGTGACCTGCGCGTTTTCTTTTTCCACCAGTCATTTTTCAAAACCTCTTCAGGAAGAAGAACAAAACTACTCATATAAAAGTTAATTCCCAAAGAAGTTAATTGGAAGAGTTTTCCAGGAAGATCCTTTGCAAAAAATAACTCCTTAAAAACTCAGTATGATTCCCCCCCCCCCAATTTTTCCCACTCAAAAGAACCCCCACCCAAAAAAATGCATTGTTAAAAACTCTTCCATAAGTTTCTAAGGTTATGTGCATACGGACTCTTTCTGCTAAGTTTTCGGGATCAGAAACACCAAGATTCTGAGGAGTTTTGAGATTTAGAGGAAGATTTGGAAAGTTTCTAACACCCAGTGGCTATCTGTACGTAATGTCTATTTCAGGCGGAATTTGCCTGAAAAAGCACCCAAAAAACAATGCAAAAAATGGACTGGATACACAGCAATGTAAAAAACTACGTTGTGGTGCACATGTTCATTCTTTAGTGGGGTTCCGCTCTGAAGCCACATACTGTATTAGCTCAATGACAATGGAAGGTAAAAGATGCTGGTGGTGGAGCCTTCGAGAAGAAGACGACAAAACTGCCAGTGGTGTCTCTTCAGTAGAAAACTCACTGGGGTTTTCCTGAAAAAACTTTCCCTACCTGGTGGTTTTGCCTTATGTGAAGGACACCAAGTGCGCCTAGCCAGTTTCCACTCACTTTCTGCTCCAAAAACTCTGTGTGCACACAGTCCTGAAAAAGAGCATTTCTTGAAGAAGATTCTCCTTGAAAACTTCAGATTTGAACATAGTCTAAAAGGGAGTGAGCTGCACCTTACCTTCTCAGCTATGGTTAATCTCCCGTGACCCTTTCTTGGCCGGCACAGTGAAACCAAATGTGTCTATGATCGATGGCACCTCAAACCCCAGGAGGAAACGTTTATAGTTCTGCAGAGACCTTTGCTCTACAGTTTCAATTATAGAAAGAAGTGAGAACATTAACAGGGAATCTTTATGAATCAGACTCGAGTCACGAGGATCCTTCAGTAGGTTTTCCACAGATGGTTACATTTAAAAGAGTTCAGCCCAAAAAACCAAAACCCTCCCCAAATCCCTAGTAAGGAGCTAAAATGAGGAACAGGACTGAGATACTCGACTCTCCTGGTATAACCTGCACAAACACATGACAACCTGAAAAAGGGGTCAGTTTCTCATCAGCCGTTTTGTCATTTATGGTCAATTATTTTATTTTTTTTTTAAGTTGGGTGTCAATCAGTATGGCACAAATTACCGCTGGCAAATATGGCTACTTATCTTAAACAGAACGACAAGAGTGGTGAAGGATGTATAAAACATGCTCCTCAATTACCTATCCCTGTTCACCAACATGGCATTTTTTCCGTGCCCATTGCGGTACCCAACAGCCACTCACATAACTTCACACCCAAGGCTTGTAACATCCTAACTTGGTCTTTACACCCGAGGACACTGCTATTAGACACTATAAGGTCTATAATTTTTGCATCATATGGTGATGGAGATCAAAATCAGACATTTATGACATTTTGGAATAAGCTTTTCATCCCTTTGCCTAATATCCCATAAATACTATTGATCAGTGATAGTTAAAATCCCAACTATATGTTACAGCTTCTCGTTGGCTGCAGATGGTTTTTACCAGTGACTTAAATATGGGATTTAGTACCAACCGCACCATGCTGAATGGTGCAAGCGCGTTAAGGGGTTAACTGTTTTAATATCCACCCTGCTCCAGTAATCTCACACCTTCATGACCGTTGTATATTTTTCATGTGATAGGTTTATTACTGCAGCCCTTTATTACGAAATATCAGGTCAGAGAATAACATCTCAAACTTTTTTTAAAAACTTATTTACCAAGAACGTTTTATGTCTTTTTGGACTCGCCCCACTATTCTACTTCTCTGGAAACAAATCCTGTATGTGGTTAACTCACAGGGGTTGTGTTTTTACAGTCATATTTTTATATTAACAGGATTTAACTCAGGATCAGTAATGTAACGTATGCACACAGTGACTGCACCAGCAGAACAGTGAGTGCAGCTCTGGAGTATAATACAGGAGGTAACTCAGGATTAGTAATGTAAAGTATGTACACAGTGACTGCATCAGTAGAATTGTGAGTGCAGCTCTGGAGTATAATACAGGATGTAACTCAGGATCAGTAATGTATGTACACAGTGACTGCACCAGCAGAATAGTGAGTGCAGCTCTGGAGTATAATACAGGATGTAACTCAGGATCAGTAATGTAATGTATGTACACAGTGACTCCACCAGCAGAATAGTGAGTGCAGCTCTGGAGTAGAATACAGGAGGTAACTCAGGATCAGTAATGTAATGTATGTACACAGTGACTGCACTGGCAGAATAGTGAGTGCAGCTCTGGAGTATAATACAGGAGGTAACTCAGGATCAGTACAGGATCAGTAATGTAACGTATGCACACAGTGACTGCACCAGCAGAATAATGAGTGCAGCTCTGGAGTATAATACAGGAGGTAACTCAGGATCAGTAATGTAATGTGTGCACACAGTGACTGCACCAGCAGAATAGTGAGTGCAGCTCTGGAGTATAATACAGGAGGTAAGTTAGGATCAGTAATGTAATGTATGTATACAGTGACTGCACCAGCAGAATAGTGAGTGCAGCTCTGGAATATAATACAGGAGGTAAGTTAGGATCAGTAATGTAATGTATGTATACAGTGACTGCACTGGCAGAATAGTGAGTGCAGCTCTGGAGTATAATACAGGAGGTAACTCAGGATCAGTAATGTAATGTATGCACACAGTGACTGCACCAGCAGAATAGTGAGTGCAGCTCTGGAGTATAATACAGGAGGTAAGTTAGGATCAGTAATGTAATGTATGTATACAGTGACTGCACTGGCAGAATAGTGAGTGCAGCTCTGGAGTATAATATAGGAGGTAACTCAGGATCAGTAATGTAATGTATGTACACAGTGACTGCACCAGCAGAATAGTGAGTGCAGCTCTGGAGTATAATACAGGATGTAACTCAGGATCAGTAATGTATGTACACAGTGACTGCACCAGCAGAATAGTGAGTGCAGCTGTGGAGTATAATACAGGATGTAACTCAGGATCAGTAATGTAATGTATGTACACAGTGACTGCACCAGCAGAATAGTGAGTGCAGCTCTGGAGTATAATACAGGAGGTAACTCAGGATCAGTACAGGATCAGTAATGTAATGTATGCACACAGTGACTGCACCAGCAGAATAATGAGTGCAGCTCTGGAGTATAATACAGGAGGAAAGTTAGGATCAGTAATGTAATGTATGTATACAGTGACTGCACTGGTAGAATAGTGAGTGCAGCTCTGGAGTATAATACAGGAGGTAACTCAGGATCAGTAATGTAATGTATGCACACAGGGACTGCACCAGCAGAATAGTGAGTGCAGCTCTGGAATATAATACAGGAGGTAAGTTAGGATCAGTAATGTAATGTATGTATACAGTGACTGCACTGGCAGAATAGTGAGTGCAGCTCTGGAGTATAATATAGGAGGTAACTCAGGATCAGTAATGTAATGTATGTACACAGTGACTGCACCAGCAGAATAGTGAGTGCAGCTCTGGAGTATAATACAGGATGTAACTCAGGATCAGTAATGTATGTACACAGTGACTGCACCAGCAGAATAGTGAGTGCAGCTGTGGAATATAATACAGGATGTAACTCAGGATCAGTAATGTAATGTATGTACACAGTGACTGCACCAGCAGAATAGTGACTGCAGCTCTGGAGTATAATACAGGAGGTAACTCAGGATCAGTACAGGATCAGTAATGTAACGTATGCACACAGTGACTGCACCAGCAGAATAATGAGTGCAGCTCTGGAGTATAATACAGGAGGTAACTCAGGATCAGTAATGTAATGTATGCACACAGTGACTGCACCAGCAGAATAGTGAGTGCAGCTCTGGAGTATAATACAGGAGGTAAGTTAGGATCAGTAATGTATGTACACAGTGACTGCACCAGCAGAATAGTGTGTGCAGCTCTGGAGTATAATACAGGAGGTAACTCAGGATCAGCAATGTAATGTATGTACACAGTGACTGCACCAGCAGAATAGTGAGTGCAGCTCTGGAGTATAATACAGGAGGTAAGTTAGGATCAGTAATGTATGTACACAGTGACTGCACCAGCAGAATAGTGAGTGCAGCTCTGGAGTATAATACAGGAGGTAACTCAGGATCAGCAATGTAATGTATGTACACAGTGACTGCACCAGCAGAATAGCGAGTGCAGCTCTGGAGTATAATACAGTAGGTAACTCAGGATCAGTAATGTAATGTATGTATACAGTGACTGCACTGGCAGAATAGTGAGTGCAGCTCTGGAGTATAATACAGGAGGTAACTCAGGATCAGCAATGTAATGTATGTACACAGGGACTGCACCAGCAGAATAGTGAGTGCAGCTCTGGAGTATAATACAGGAGGTAACTCAGGATCAGTAATGTAATGTATGTACACAGTGACTGCACCAGCAGAATAGTGAGTGCAGCTCTGGAGTATAACACAAATGATGTATGTACATAGTGATTCAACAATATATTTAGATTTATTTATTCAAACTGGACATTATCCATGAGAAAACTTTTTAACCCTTGTATTTCCTGTTTTCTTATGATTCATTAAGCACCCATCCATTGCAGTGAATATAAGACAAGATTAATGATTTGTCAAAAAATCCCCTTTCTCTGTAAATGTGCCGTACAAAGCACAGCTTATTAAAACATGAAAAACCAAGTTACTAAAGATTCACCCAAGGGTGAAAAGAAGAATGCGCACAGATCAACTAACACAGTGTAAGAGTTTAGAGCTGCAATCCTTATATAATATAGTTATATAAAAAAAAGTCACTTCTAAAAGGTGAATCCAAGTATATTCGGGTGCATACAGAGACGGCTCTGGGACAATGTGCTCCCTAATACCCGAGAGTTAGGCTTGAATATACAGTACTTCCATCATCTGCAAACCAAATTGTGGGACATTTCTAAGGTCACATTTGCATATATTACACTCATTTTAGAGTCTGGTTTGCAGTACAAACTTAGATTGTGGGCTAACATGCCTAGAGAGGTGCACCGGAGACCTTGTAGGTGCAATGGAACATATTGTGCTGGAAGCCTTCACTGCTTACTGGTTTATCTGGGCCACCAGCACTGGGCATGGAAAATTGTATTTGGTTGATAAGGAATGGGAACAATTATGTGGGTACCAGGGCATAACTATAATGAGCACTAAGGGTGATAGTAGACCACAGGGGTGCAAAATGTCTCTCTTGGGGCTAGTATTAGAGATTAGGTTAAGGCTAAAGTTATGGCTGAGACTATGTTTGGGACTAGAGTTGGGGCTGTGACTAGGGATGGAGCTAGGGATAGGCGTATGGCTAGAGCTGGAGTGATGTCTAGGGATCGAGATAGGGAAAATAGTAAGACTAGAGTTGGAGTTATATCTAGGGCTGGAGCTAGTATTAAGGCTAAGACTAGAGTTGGAGCTAGGATTAGGGCTGGAGCTAGGTATAGAGGTAAGACTAGGATTGGAGCTAGGGATAGGATTAAGAGTAGGGTTGGAGCTAGGATTAGGGTTGGAGCTAGGGATAGGGGTAAGACTAGAATTGGAGCTAGGCATAGGAGTAAGACTAGAGTTGGAGCTAGGATAAGTTTGGAGCTATCGATAATGATAAGACTAGGGTTGGAGCAAGGATTAGGTTTGGAGCAATGGATAGGGATAAAACTAGGGTTGGAGTTAGGATTAGGGTTGGAGCTAGGGATTGGAGTAAGACTAGGGTTGGAGCTAGGATTAGGGTTGAAGCTAGAGATAGGAATAAGACTAAGGTTGGAGCTAGGATTAGGGTTGGAGTTAGGGATAGGAGTAAGACTAGGGTTGAAGCTAGGATTAGGGTTGAAGCTAGAGATAGGAATAAGACTAGGGTTGGAGCTAGGATTAGGGTTGAAGCTAGAGATAGGAGTAAGACTAGAGTTGGAGCTAGGATTAGGGTTGGAGCTAGGGATAGGAGTAAGACTAGGGTTAGAGCTAGGATTAGGGTTGAAGCTAGGGATAACAATAAGACTAGGGTTGGAGCTAGGAGTAGGGTTGGAGCTAGGGATAGGAGTAAGACTAGAGTTGGAGCTAGGATTAGGGTTGGAGCTAGAGATAGGAATAAGACTAGGGTTGGAGCTAGGATTAGGGTTGGAGCTAGGGATAGGAGTAAGACTAGGGTTAGAGCTAGGATTAGGGTTGAAGCTAGGGATAACAATAAGACTAGGGTTGGAGCTAGGATTAGGGTTGGAGCTAGAGATAACAATAAGACTAGGGTTGGAGCTAGGATTAGGGTTGGAGCTAGGGATAGGAATAAAACTAGGGTTGGAGCTAGGATTAGGGTTGGAGCTAGGGATAGGAATAAGACTAGGGTTGGAGCTAGGATTAGGGTTGGAGCTAGGGATAGGAGTAAGACTAGGGTTAGAGCTAGGATTAGGGTTGAAGCTAGGGATAACAATAAGACTAGGGTTGGAGCTAGGATTAGGGTTGGAGCTAGAGATAACAATAAGACTAGGGTTGGAGCTAGGATTACGGTTGGAGCTAGGGATAGGAATAAAACTAGGGTTGGAGCTAGGATTAGGGTTGGAGCTAGGGATAGGAATAAAACTAGGGTTGGAGCTACGATTAGGGTTGGAGTGAGAGATAGCGGTAGGACAAGAGTTGTAATTAGGTATAAGACTAGAGTTGAAGTTATGTAGGATAGGATACTTAACACTCCAACCAGTGGTGGATACAGAGGTTTTTTGTAGGGCTGATCCCACACTTGATGTCTGGCTCTCCTTAGCAGTCCGCACACTGATGAAGGTCTAGTGCAGACCGAAACATTTGTTATATTTTGAATTGCAATTCTACATTAAACAAATTCATCTTTACCTGAGTGCCAAGTTTCTTACACTACCTAATTACGAGATTGGATTCTACTTGGGCACCATGATATCAGTAGTGCTGTAATTTTCTTATTCTACTAGAGTTGGAACTATGGCTACTGTTGGAGCTAGAGTTAGGGCTAAGATTGGAGCTTGACCTATGTCTAGTATTTGAGCTAAGGTAAGGGTTTAGATAAGAGCTGGAGTTATGTCTAGGATTGGAACAAGAGTTAGGGCTAAGATAAGAGCTGGAGCTGTGTCTAGGATTGGAGGGCTGAGACTAGAGTTAAAAGTATGACTACTGTTTGGAGCTAGGGTTAGACCTAAAACTACAGTTGGAGCTATGTCTAGGAATGGAGGTAGCGTAAAGCGGGCTTTGCACGCTGCGATATCGCTAGCGAGATCGCAAGCGATCATACCCGCCCCCGTTGGCTGTACGACACGGGCAAATCGCTGCCCGTGCCACACAATCTTGCTTAACCCCATCACACGGAGTTACCTGCCCTGCGACGTCACTCTAGCAGGCGATCTGCCTCCTTTCTAAGGGGAGGGTTCGTGCGGCGTCACAGCGACGTCACACAGCAGGCGTTCAATAGAAGCGGAGGGGCGAAGATGAGCGGGACGCAAACATCCCGCCCACCTCCTTCCTTCCGCATTGCCGGCGGCCGCAGGTAAGCTGCAGTTCATCGTTCCCGGGGTGTCACACGGTGCGATGTGTGCTGCCCCGGGAACGTTGAACAACCGGAGCACACAAGGATGTTCGATTTTTTTAAAATGAGCGACGTGTCAACGAGCAACGATAAGGTGAGTATTTTTTATCGTTCACAGTCGCTCATTTGTGTTACACGCTACGATATGTCAAACGAGGCCGGATGTGCGTCACTTACGACGTGACCCCCGACGACATATCTTTAGATATATCATAGCGTGTAAAGCGGCCTTTAGGGCTATGGTTGGATCTGGAGCTGTGACTATTACTGGAGTTAGGGTTAGGGCTAAGAGAGTTAGAGCTATGTTTAGGGTTGGAGCTAGGGTTAGGGCTATGACTAGAGGTTGAGCTATGACAAGCATTGGAACTAGGGTTATAGGGTTGGATTTAGGGTTAGGACTATGATTAGAGTTAGGGTTGGAGCTAGGGTTAGGGCTATGACTAGAGGTTGAGCTATGACTAGGATTGGAGCTAGGGCTATCGCAAATACTACAGTTAGAACTATGGCTATGGTTGGAGCTAAGGTTAGGGCTAAGATTAGAGTTGGAGTTATGCTTAGGATTGGATTTAGGGTTAGGGCTAAGACTAGAGTTGAAGCTATGGTTCGGTTTGGAGCTACGTCTGGGGTTAGACCTAGTAGCAAAATATATATATATAAACATACAACTTATCACATTTTATGTCGCATTTCAGCAAAAATCAGAAAAAAATAAAGGCAAGGGACTGAGAAAGTGTTAGCAGTTTATGGGCTAAGGTGCGCAAAGTACATGCTTAACCAACAATATTCTACAGCCCCATGTAGAATTTTTCAATTGCTGAACTTGCCATTTTTTCAGTGCTTTTCTAATGTCCTAAAATGCAGAAATATAAAGACATAGGATGTGTATGAGACAAAGTGACCGCTCAGGCAGTGATCACCTATACCAAGAGATGAGAATATATAAAATAGCAGAGTCAGTACCTGGGGAGCGAGAATGATGTCCTCCTCTGCCTGCACCCTCCCTGTAACTGAGCCTGCATCCGCCGCAGCAATGTTATACTGAACGTTGTGGGCTGATCCCTTCCAGGAAGTCCAGACGGGGAATTCTTGGCAGCTCTAGATACTACATAAACAATACCAGATTGATACAAAAAGCAGACTGGTAATATACCGGGTGACAAGGGAAGAAAATTTCCTCTGAAACTCTCCGACATGCAAAAAAAAAATAATTCTGGGCTCCCCTATGATGATCATATGTTTCTCGCTTCCTTTTTTTTTTTTTTTTATTTACATACTTTATGTGGTGGGCAGTCGTTAGGCTTTGGTCAAATCTTACTTTTTCGGAATTATTCCCCCATCTCCACCAAAACGATTTTGTTTTAAGAATAGGTTTATAGTATCCCTCAATATAGGACATTGCCTAAACCTCCACAAAATTGACGCAAAACAAAAGCATAAAGGGATCTGTGAGCACGGTGACCTAAACTCAGATGTATAAGCTGAAAATATTGAAAAAAAAAAGAATGAAAAGTAAAAAAAAGTGTGTTACCTTGGCAACATATGGCCATGTAAAAAAAATTGGCCCAAAAAATATAATTTAGAGTTTTGGACTGTAGGACTGGCTATGGGTCCTCACATACTGCCCTGGTGCCTAAAAAATCAGCCCACCAGAACCGTAGTAATTACTGATCAGGATATTAAAAAATGAGCAAAAATATTGACTTTTTAAAAACAAAATAATAAAATGCCCAGACTTAAAACATTCAGGGTGTAATTACTTCCTCCTATGCAAGTGTATGTTATTTTAGGTTTACCGTAATTTATGTGACAACAAACCAATGTGAAGACAGGCGGAGGGAATATTTCATCTGGGAACATTCCGGTATTTTTGGATTCACATCCCCAAATGCAAAGAGGAAGTTAATGATAACGTTTATTGTATCAGCACAGGATGATTTTCAGACAAAGCTTTCTAATAATTCTCAGGTTTTTGCGATAAAAAAAACATAAAAATGATCCCCTGCATTTTACAGATTCTTCAGCCTTTCAAAAAGTTTTTTTGGGGGACAAAAATGTTGCATTCCGGTCTATACTGGTTGCTGCCGCCATAATTGGTCTAACGGTGAGACAAAAATTGGGGCACGCACCTACCAAGTATACCACTTGGCACTATTGTCTCCTTCGTATAGGTGAGGACGGTATGGTTTTCAAGATTTCTTATTGTCTCAGGAGATTTTGGGGAGAATATTTTTTTTTAATTCTGATAGTATTCAAATGTTTTAAAGACCCATAATTGATCAAATTCAAAAATTTTTTAGCATTCACAGAAATCAAATCCTCCGTATGCGCTGTTCATGTCCGGCGCATGCACAGTTCTCTCTCTTCTGTTGGCAGAAACTCTGGTTATGTATTCAGCATATACCAATTTGTAAGATTTGACAGGCAATGCTCGTAATGTGTCTGTAGCAATGAGATGTCATTCTTGAAAACTGGCGCTGCCCACAAAAGATAGAATACTGAGCATGCGCCGAGGACAGACTTTGCCTGTGCAAGTATTTAGGTGATTTATGTGATGTAGTGGCAGCAATGAGATACCATTGTTGTGATTTGAGCACTCAGTCACCACCTGTCAGTGCCCCCTAAGCGCTTGGTTGACATATCATCACTGCTACATCATAGTGTGCATAGTGTGTATCACCTGTGAATTCTCACTCATGCATCATTAGCGCCAAAATTAGCACATGCGCAATGTATTGTCAATGTCTCTGCCCACTTAAGGGAGAGAACTGCTCTAAAAAACTGTGCATGATCTTCTACATGATTTCTGTGACATGGTGGCAGTGATGAGGGTTACATGCATTTTTTTTACGTTTGGCATTATGTTTTTTCATATCACAATCTTTATTTAAAAAAACAAAATTAATAATGTTGCAATTTTTACACTGGCCACTGAAACTATTTTGTTTCTGTCCTTTCAGGAAAACTGTCAGCAGCCTCATTATCATCAGAGACAGTGTTTCAAAGATTGGTTTCAAACGCTATATACAATAGGTAATGTTACAGCTCACTTCCTCCTCCTGTCCAATGACTGATAACACCTCTATATACAGTAGATAACACAGGATTCACCATACAGAATAGGTGATGTCACAGCTTACCTCCTCCTCCTGTACAATGACTGATAACACCTCTATATACAGTAGATAACACAGGATCCAGCATTCACAATAGGTGATATCACAGCTCACCTCCTCCTCCTGTACAATGACTGATAACCCCTCTATATACAGTAGATAACACAGGATTCACCATACAGAATAGGTGATGTCACAGCTCACCTCCTCCTCCTGTACAATGACTGATAACACCTCTATATACAGTAGATAACACAGGATTCACCATACAGAATAGGTGATGTCACAGCGCACTTCCTCCTCCTGTACGATGACTGATAACACCTCTATATACAGTAGATAACACAGGATCCAGCATTCACAATAGGTGATGTCACAGCTCACCTCCTCCTCCTGTACAATGACTGATAACACCTCTATATACAAGTAGATAACACAGGATTCACCATACAGAACAGGTGATGTCACAGCTCACCTCCTCCTCCTGTACAATGACTGATAACACCTTTATATACAGTAGATAACACAGGATTCACCATACACAATAGGTGATGTCACAGCTCACCTCCTCCTCCTGTACAATGACTGATAACACCTCTATATACAGTAGATAATAGAGGATTCACCATTCGTTATAGGTGATGTCACAGCTCATATCTTCATCCCCCTTCCCAATGCATATGCTCTTTAGATGCTCTGCTCATTGGTTCTTATGTACATGTGCTATTTCCTGAAACAACAGGAAATTAGACTCTATAAAAGCCCCAGTGGCCGGTGTAAATATTGCAACTTTTTTTTATAAATACATAGTGATTTGAAAGAGAAAAATTACATTGCCATTAATTTTTGAAAAATTAATTCCAAAGACCTGATTTAAACAGCACATCATTTTCTGAGCATAGTTTCCCTTTAAGAATACAGAATACCATCCTCAAACAGAGAATTCATTTTTATTCCAGTAAATAGCATTTCTTGACACGGACCGGGCCATATTCTGCGCAGCCTTCTCCGTATCTGCTGCAATCTCTAATTTAGCATCACAATCCATTTATCTGGTACTTAGTTTAATGTTTTATTGGGAAGGAAAAAAAAATAAAGATATCATGAAAATTTTATAAGGTTTCTATCCAAACATCAATGTAGTGAAACTGAAAACGATCACAGAGGTTGGTCATTAGCAGTGTGGGCATTGTTGGGTGCTCTCGCGTCTCGAGAGATCTGTAAGATCAGATAAGTGACCTGAACGCTGGACCTCATCCGGTATGGCAGATACACGACATTGTATGGACTGGCGGGCTCACATCACCGGGAAGCTGGCCAGGCTGGAGATGCCACAAGCGTTCTTCTTTTCTCGGGCCATCAGGATGAAGCCTTTCCTTCCCCATTGCTCTCCCCAACTGGAAGACAAATGGTCAATAGCCAAATATTTTATAAGAATTGATCCCATGATCCATTCTCAGAACTAGGCGATGTTGCAAGAGGGGCAACCTAAAATCATGATGGCTGTCCCATCACTAGTGCGGTAGCTGGGTTACTAGCACTCCGGGCACGTATTATGACTATGCCTGCTGTAGTACCTTGCACTGAAGAAATGTAAATTGTTGCATTGTTAACCTGCCATGCCGATTACTAATACAACCCACAACCTCAGATCTTCACAGGGCCGATCGCTCTCTGCGCTGTTCCTACCTGTTTTCTTTATAACCTTTAGGCTGTGTGCACACGTTGCGTTTTTTACCGCGGAAACGCTGCGTTTAGAACCGCAGCGTTTCAGTGGCAAATTGCATGCGATCAGCTTTCCCAGCAACGTGTATGAGAAAGCCGAAAAATCAGTGCACACGCTGCGTTTCTAAACGCAGCGTTTTGGATGCCAAAAATCGGTGCGGAAAGAAAAGCAGCATGTCACTTCTTTTGTGCGGTGTGGCTGCGTTCTCTCCCCCATTGAATCAATGATGTGGGTCAGAACGCAGCTACACCGCAGTGAGCTGCTTTTTTGTTGCGGTCCGCAGGCTTTGTCGGCATGCCAGAACGCAGACATTTACCTGGAAGTGAGGTCAAGAGGTTTCCTGTTGACCTCACTTCCTGGCAAAGTCCTGGAAAGCCCCCGGTGTCGCCAAAGTGCCCGCCCCGACCCCCTCCCGAAAATCCAACATGGCCGCGCGCACAGTAGCGCACCGGCCGCAACCTACTCCTATGATTTCTGTCGCATGTGCCTTGAGACATGCGACAGAAAAATGCCCCCCAGGCCCTGCCAGGTCACCCCCTATTCCCCCCCGGTATTCCCCCTTACCTGTCCGGTCGCAGAGCTGATCCCCCGCGGCCCCCTCCTCCTTCACAGCAGACGCCGGCCGGTCACATGTGCAGAGCAGCTGACAGCCAGCACTGTGTTCAGAGAGCTGTGCTGGCTGCTCGCACTCTGCAGCTGTGACCCGGGGAGAGTGGGTGCAGATTTTTGGCACCCACTCTCCTCAAATGGAGGGTCTGCCCTCCTAGAAAATGGGGGATACGTTCCCTGAACGTGCCCCCATATTCTAGAACAGGGGTCTCAAACTCAGCTGGGTGTATGGGCCGCATATAGAAAAAAAAAATGAGGGGGGCCGCATTATTTGCAGGACAAAGTGAACATTTTTAATGAATCCATGTTTTTTTTTCTATGCATCTTGGATCACTTTTGTAAACATTTTTCGCTTGTTTATTATAACAAACGTGCACTTTTTTTGTTAAGTTTATATACAGAAAAGCATTTTTAATGTAAATAAAAAGTCATGCTTTAGGATTTATTTTTTTTTTACATTTTATCACCTTCTTGTAATTGTTTTACAATTAGCAGCATCATATAGTAATCTTAGCCAAAATCTTGTAGTAATGTGCCCATCCTTGTGCCCTGTAGTATTGTGCCCAGTAATATTGTTCCAATCCTTGTAGTATTGTGCTCATCCTTGTAGTATTGTGCTCTGTAGTATTCTGCCAATTCCCGTAGTATTGTGGCCATCCCTGTAGTATTCAGCCCATCCCTGTAGTATTCTGCCCATCCCTGTAGTATTGTGGCCATCCCTGTAGTATTCTGGCCATCCCTGTAGTATTCTGCCCATCCCTGTAGTATTTTGCCCATCCCTGTAGTATTCTGCCCATCCCTGTAGTATTGTGGCCATCCCTGTAGTATTCAGCCCATCCCTGTAGTATTCTGCCCATCCCTGTAGTATTGTGGCCATCCCTGTAGTGTTGTGGCCATCCCTGTAGTGTTGTGGCCATCCCTGTAGTATTGTGGCCATCCCTGTAATATTGTGGCCATCCCTGTAGTATTCTGCCCACCCTTGTAGTATTGTGGCCATCCCTGTAATATTCTGCCCATCCTTGTAGTATTGTGGCCATCCCTGTAGTATTGTGGCCATCCTTGTAGTATTCTGCCCATCCCTGTAGTATTGTGGCCATCCCTGTAGTATTGTGGCCATCCCTGTAGTATTGTGGCCATCCTTGTAGTATTCTGCCCATCCCTGTAGTATTCTGCCCATCCCTGTAGTATTGTGGCCATCCCTGTAGTATTGTGCCCATCCCTGTAGTATTGTGCCCATCCCTGTAGTATTGTGCCCATCCCTGTAGTATTCTGCCCATCCCTGTAGTATTCTGCCCATCCCTGTCGTATTGTAGCCATCCCTGTAGTATTGTGGCCATCCCTGTAGTATTGTGGCCATCCCTGTAGTATTGTGGCCATCCCTGTAGTATTGTGGCTATCCCTGTAGTATTCTGCCCATCCCTGTAGTATTCTGCCCACCCTTGTAGTATTGTAGCCATCCCTGTAGTATTCTGCCCACCCTTGTAGTATTGTGGCCATCCCTCTAATATTCTGCCCATCCTTGTAGTATTGTGGCCATCCCTGTAGTATTGTGGCCATCCCTGTAGTATTCTGCCCATCCCTGTAGTATTGTGGCCATCCCTGTAGTATTGTGGCCATCCCTGTAGTATTCTGCCCATCCCTGTAGTATTGTGGCCATCCCTGTAGTATTGTGGCCATCCCTGTAGTATTCTGCCCATCCCTGTAGTATTGTGGCCATCCCTGTAGTATTCTGCCCACCCTTGTAGTATTGTGGCCATCCCTGTAGTATTCTGCCCACCCTTGTAGTATTATTATTATTATTATTATTATTATTATTATTATTATTTATTATTATAGCGCCATTTATTCCATGGCGCTTTACAAGTGAAAGAGGGTATACGTACAACAATCATTAACAGTACAAGACAGACTGGTATAGGAGGAGAGAGGACCCTGCCCGCGAGGGCTCACAGTCTACAGGGAATGGGTGATGGTACAATAGGTGAGGACAGAGCTGGTTGCGCAGTGGTCTACTGGGCTGAGGGCTATTGTAGGTTGTAGGCTTGTTGGAAGAGGTGGGTCTTGAGGTTCCTCTTGAAGCTTTCCACGGTAGGGGAGAGTCTGATGTGCTGAGGTAGAGCGTTCCAGAGTATGGGGGATGCACGGGAGAAATCTTGTACACGATTGTGGGAAGAGGAAATAAGAGAGGAGCAGAGAAGGAGATCTTGTGAGGATCTAAGGTTGCGTGCAGGTAGGTACTGGGAGACTAGGTCACAGATGTAGGGAGGAGACAGGTTGTGCATGGCTTTGTATGTCATGGTTAATGTTTTGAACTGGAGTCGTTGGGCGATGGGAAGCCAGTGAAGGGATTGGCAGAGTGGCGAGGCTGGGGAGTAGCGAGGGGAGAGGTGGATTAAGCGGGCTGCAGAGTTTAGGATAGATTGGAGGGGTGCAAGAGTGTTGGAAGGGAGGCCAGAGAGCAGGAGGTTGCAGTAGTCGAGGCGGGAGATGATGAGGGCATGCACTAATGTTTTTGAAGATTCTTGGTTAAGAAAAGCACGGATCCGGGAGATATTTTTGAGTTGTAATCGGCATGAGTTGAAGAGGGCTTGGATGTGTGGCTTGAAGGATAGAGCAGAGTCGAGGGTTACTCCAAGGCAACGAGCTTGTGAGACTGGGGTGAGTGAGCAACCATCAAGTTTGATGGAAAGGCTTGTTGGAGGAGGTGAGTGAGGAGGAGGAAAGACAATAAACTCTGTTTTGTCCATGTTAAGTTTTAGGAATCGTGCAGAGAAGAAGGATGAAATAGCAGACAAACATTGTGGTATTTTGGTTAGTAGAGAGGTAATGTCAGGTCCAGAGAGGTAGATCTGTGTGTCATCGGCATAGAGATGATACTGGAAGCCGTGGGACTCTATGAGCTGTCCCAAGCCGAAGGTATAGATGGAGAACAGCAGGGGTCCAAGAACTGAGCCTTGAGGGACACCGACAGATAGGGGGCGAGCTGAGGAAGTGGTGTGAGAATGGGAGACGCTGAAAGTTCGGTCGGTTAGGTATGAGGAGATCCAAGATAGGGCCAAGTCTGTGATGCCCAGAGATGAGAGAATCTGTAGTAGGAGGGAATGGTCTACTGTGTCGAAGGCAGAGGACAGGTCCAGAAGGAGGAGTATAGAGTAGTGTCGCTTGGCTTTGGCGGTTAGTAGATCATTGGTGACTTTGGTTAGGGCAGTTTTGGTAGAATGATGTGGTCGGAAGCCAGATTGAAGCCGTATTGTGGCCATCCCTGTAGTATTCTGCCCACCCTTGTAGTATTGTGGCCATCCCTGTAGTATTCTGCCCACCCTTGTAGTATTGTGGCCATCCCTGTAGTATTCTGCCCACCCTTGTAGTATTGTGGCCATCCCTGTAGTATTCTGCCCATCCTTTAGTAATACGCAAACAAAAAAAAAAATCTCCTCACCTTTCCTCCGTTCCCTGTGTGCCCACGATCAGTACTTGCAGAGTTTTGGATGCAGAATGCTTCAGCTGCGTCCAAAACCCTGCTATGTATGGTAAAAGCACAGTGGGCATGGGATTTCTAAAAATCCCATGCCCACTGTGCGTGTACGGCCCGCAGTGAAAACGGAACTGCGGTGTGGCTTCCAGAGGCCGCAGCATGTGAATTTATGCTGCGGCGTCTGAAGCGTCCTCCCTAGGCAGAGCACAGCGAGGAGACCGCAGCGGCCCGAACCCCTGATCGCAGGCACGGGCAGCTGCGGTCTCCTAAGGAGTAGACTTGCGGCCCCGCCGATCAGGACGCGCTGTGTCCAGCACGCAGCGGGTCCTGAACTTGAGCACGTACCTTACCTGCTTGTCGCGGCCCGTGATGATCGCGGCTCTGTGCTGAGGGTCGGCGCCGGCAGGAACTTCACTGCATTTGAATCCATTTGCGGTGCAGCGCAGAGGAGCTGTGTATGGACCAATGGCTGCTGCCTGCCAATCAGATGCAAGGAAGTGACGTCGCTGTATGACGTCACCTCCTTGCATCTGATTGCAGACAGCAGCAGCAACTGGGATAGAACTGACAGCTCCTTGCGCGGCACCGCAGATGGATTCAAATGCAGTAAAGTTCCTGCCGGCGCCGACCCTAAGCATAGAGCCGCGATTGTCACGGGGTCTGCGGGCCGCAACAAACAGCCTCAGGGGCCGCATGCGGCCCACGGGCAGCGTGTTTGAGACCCCTGTTCTAGAAGGTCCAGAGCCGACGTGGGACATCCAAATGGATTTCTGCGGACCCATTTTTTTCAAATTTTTTGATTAAATTGGAGAACAAGGGAATGATTTGGGGAGTGTTTTTTCTAATAAAATTTTTTTGTCATTTTTTTTGCTTTTGTTTACTGTCAATTAGTTATGTCTGGTATCTGATAGACGCCGTGACATCACTAATTGCTGGGCTTGATGCCAGGTGACATTACACATCTGGTATCAACCCCATTTATTACCCCGTTTGCCAACGCACCAGGGCGCGGGATGAGTTGGGGTGAAGCGCCAGGATTGGCGCATCTAATGGATGCGCCACTTCTGGGGCGGCTGTGGCCTGCTATTTTTAGGCTGGGAAGAGTCCAATAACCATGGCTCTTCCCACCCTGAGAATACCAGACCCCAGCTGTCAGCTTCACCTTGGCTGGTGATCTAATTTGGGGGGACCCCACGTTATTTTTTTTTTTAAATTCTTTATTTATAAATTAAAAAAAAAAGCCTGGGGAGCCCTCCAAATTGATCACCAGACAAGATGAAGCTGCCAGCTGTGGTTTGCAGGCTACAGCTGTCTGCTTTACCCTGACTGGCTATCAAAAATAGGGGGGACCCCACGCCACTTTTTTCATTTTTTTTTTTTTTTTATAAATACTATGCTAGGCACCCTTTAGTGCCACATTAAAAGGTACTAAAGGTGCCAGCTTAGAATATGCAGGCGGGGGTGGGACGTTATATATATTTGACATCCATTCATCCATTGACGCTTTTTTGGCTGTGTGCCCACAATCAGGTTTTCCAGCGTTTTGGGCGCTGTTTTCCCTGCGTCCATAACGCTGCGTTGTGCAGTAGAAGCACAGTGGAAGGATTTTTGGAGATCCCATGCCCACTGTGCTTCTTTTCTCCGCAGCATAAACTGACCGGTGGCGTGGCTTCCCGAGCCTCAGCATGTCAATTTATGCTGCGGAGACGAGAGTGTTCTCTGCAGGTAGCATAGAGTCAAAGTCCACAGCAGTCTGAACCCAAATCGTGGGCATGGGCAGCTGCGTTCTCCCGTGGACAACACTCACATCTCTGCAGGAAGGCTGACACTGTGTACTAGACGCCGTGTCGCTGGATCATGGCCACAAAGCCTAAAAGTGAGAATATTGTTGCTACAGCAACATTTTGGGTGAAGTAGCTGTGGATTCAAAATGCTTAATATACTCTTGAATAAAATCCTTGAGGGGTGCAGATTCCAAAATGGGGTCACTTGTGGGGGTTTTCTGACGTATAGGTACCCAAGGGGCCCTGCTAATGTGACATGGTGCGCGAAGTTTATTTCAACTTTTCCAAAATTCAAATGGTGCTCCTTCCATTCCAAGCCCTCCCATTAATCCAAACAGAATGTGGAGAAGGAAATGACATCACAGGTTTTTTTTCCAAAGGTCTGTGTTCAACCAACTTTATTAACGCTGACAAGTCTTAAAAAACGCACCTAAAAAAACGCATGAAAAACGCAAGCGTTTTCGATGCGTTTTTCTCAAAAAGCATTGTTTACAATTCTCCCCTCTGCCAGAGGGTGCGTTTTTTTCCGCGCTCAAATAAAAGCAACGTGTGCACATAGCCTTAAAGGGAACCTGTCACTACTTTTTTTGGCATATAAGCTGCGGCCACCACCACCGGGCTCATATATACAGCATTCTAACATGCTGTATATAAGAGTGCAGGCCGCTGTGACTACATAAAAAACACTTTATAACACTTACCTAACGGTCGCGCTGCGGTGAAATTGGGTCACGGAGGCATCTCTGTTGTCAGGTGCCGGCGCCGCCTCTTTCGGCCATCTTCGTCCTCCTTCTTCTGAAGCTCCGATGCATGACGCGTCCGACGTCATACACACTCGCCGGCATTCAGGTCCTGAGCAGGGCAGATCAAAGTATTGTAGTGTGCCTGCGCAGGACCGGAGAGTGTGTATGACGTAGACGTGTCATGCACACAAGCTTCAGAAGAAGAAGGAGGACGAAGATGGCCAAAAGAGGCGGCAGCAGACACGCCTCCGTGACCCAATTCCACCGCAGCGCGACCGTTAAGTAAGTATTATAAAGTGTTTTTTATGTAGTCACTGCAGCCTGGGCTCTTATATACAGCATGTTAGAATGCTGTATATATGAGCCCAGTGATGCAATGTATATACGTTCATGCTTGTCCTTTGCTGCCATCTACTGGTTAGGCCCTTCTGTACCCCTGGTTCTTTTAGTCCAGCCTATGGGAGTGTTTTCAGCACTCCATGTGACCTCACATCCTGCCTCAATATTAGTTTCACTTTTAGTCAGTGCATTGTGAGGAGCACATCGATTTCTTTTGTAAGCTTCAGAAAGCAAAGTTTTTGACCAGTAGTAGCTCTAGGACAATCACCACAAGACTACCACAGCTACAGCCACTTGAACCACTGTACTGGTGCACGTTTTTGTTCATGGAGGAAAAAATAAACCACTGTTGCTTCACCTCAGCGTGTGTACATTTGAATCCATCCACCCGGGAGTGCTCTGGTCATGTCTGCCTCACCTAGTGGAAAGGAAGGTAAGACTCCTCACACCTCTACCCAACTACCTGCCTTCAACTGCCTCTAAATGGGGACAGAACACTCTGCTCTACTACAGGACCCAACTGCACCTTTACTGTTCATTTGCTATAAGTGTTCCTAGTCTGGCTATCAGACTACAAAATATTGGGTGTCCCTGATGTAGACCCCAGTATAATTACTAACCTGTTTTTGATGATCCAGTGCTTTGTGCCCTTTATGTTTCCATAGCCAACTGCTAAGACGGCATGATTAACGCCTTCAGGATCACAGCGCGCATCATAGTACACTCCTAACAGGACAATTAGTTACATATATTTATTTACATAAGTACACATGTTTATTGCCATCAAGACTTAAGAAAATCATGAGTGGTACTTAAGAAAAAGAAGAGAGAAATCAAAAGAAAAAAAAGATTTAAAAAAAAAAAAAAAGATCGAAAGACAGAAAAAAAGTACAGATAAAGAGAAAAAAAAGAGAAAAAAAGAGAAAGAAAGAAAAAAAAAGAAAGAAAGAGGAGAGAGATAGAGGGAGAGAGAAAGAGAAAGAAAAAAAAGAAAGAGAATGAAAAAGAGAAAAGAGAGAGAAAGAGAAAGAGAGAGAGAAAAGAGAGAAAGAAAGAGAAAGAATGAAAAAGAGAAAAGAGAGAAAGAAAGAGAGAGAAAGAGAGAAAGAGCAAAGAGAGAACGAAAGAAAGGAGGGAGAGAGAGAGGGAGAGAAAACGAGAGAAAGAAAGAGAAAGAATGAAAAAGAGAAAAGAGAGAAAGAAAGAGAGAGAAAGAGAGAAAGAGCAAAGAGAGAACGAAAGAAAGGAGGGAGAGAGAGAGAGAGGGAGAGAAAAAGAGAGAAAGAAAGAGAAAGAATGAAAAAGAGAAAAGAGAGAAAGAAAGAGAGAGAGAGAGAAAGAGCAAAGAGAGAACGAAAGAAAGGAGGGAGAGAGAGAGAGAGGGAGAGAAAAAGAGAGAAAGAAAGAGAAAGAATGAAAAAGAGAAAAGAGAGAGAAAGAGAAAGAAAGAGAGAGAGAGAAAAAAAGAGAGAAAGAGAGAGAAAGAGACAAAGAAGAGAGAGAAAGAGAGAGAGAGGGAGAAAAAGAAATATTTTACCTTTACTGTAGAAGTGGAATGAGGGCAGACTGGCGTCGATGCTGACGGACACGGGGCCGATCTGAGCCACCGCTCGCTTCAGCGACTTCTCGTCTCCTTTGGGGATCTCTTTGAAGCCCCTGCAGCCGGCGGCTTTTCCCGAGGGGTTGTACAGGCAGCCTTCATCCTGGTAGAAGTAAACTTGTTCAATGAAATTACTTATTATCTCAAAATATTGATTTTTATGGCCCGTGCCATCAGATGGCTTCTGTGAGCCAAGTGAAGTGCCTACACTCATTTCTAGATGGTCTATCCATGGTTTGTATACACTGTAGTAGATATGGGTGGAGTAGATCTTGTATATCTCACCTGACCGATATATGGATAATATGCATCCGAGTCTATGCCATTATTATCCCTCACGTAGCCAAATGCATTGGTCATGTATCCTCCCTGGCAGCCATAGTTATCCATATCACAGTCCACCAGGTTCTGAGGGCTGAGGGACACAAGCTGTCCTGTCTTCTTCATGAGCTGACCCTCAAGTGCCCCCACTGAGCTGAAAGCCCAACATGATCCACAGGAGCCCTGCAATGGAAAGATCACAGAAACGTCAACAACATGGAAGTTGGGGATAATTGTCTTCATCACTTATACCCATGGTTCAACGTGGGCTCTTGTGGCTGCTAGAAAAAAAAAAATCATTTCCTGGGGATCCACCCTATACAGAAAATGTGCCTGTCCACTTTTTTTAATTGCATTGTGGAGTTTGTTTTGCTTTACACTATGTGGGGACAGGCCTTGGCCTCCCTACACCACTACGTGGGGACGGGCCTTGGCCTCCCTACACCACTACGTACGTGGGGGCGGGCCGTGGCCTCCCTACACCACTACGTGGGGATGGGCATTTGCCGCCCTACACTACTACGTGGGGATGGGCCTTTGCCGCCCTACACCACTACGTGGGGATGGGCCTTTGCCGCCCTACACCACTACGTGGGGATGGGCCTTGGCCTCCCTACACCACTACGCGAAGGCGGGCCTTGGCCTCCCTACACCACTACGTGGGGATGGGCCTATGCCGCCCTACACTATGTGGGGACGGGCCTTTGTTACTGCATAGGAAGGTGGGTGAGTGTTTCTTTTTTCCTGCTTTCTGCATAAACATATAACAGAGTGGAGGGCTTTTGGGTCAGGTCAGGCATGGCAAGCCATTAGCCGGTGGTAAAAGTAATGCATGCCAAGGAAGTTCCAGCACTTATTATACAAGCAGAATGCTGATTTAATGGAAACGCCTACTCAAAGTCTAGATGACAAATTACTAACCATGAGATTCAGGAGCAATTCTGGAAATATTAAACTGGTCTCCGCTTTATCGTTATTTTTGCGGGGGGACATGAGCAGTAAGACTATGCTATCCTAAAGGCTTTATGTGAAAGAATAAGTGTACTTTAATGGAAATATTACCTGATTTTGCACTGGGGTCACGTAACCTTTCTTCCTGTAGTCAATATACTTTGGGATTCGGACTTTCTTGTCCCCTTCATACGTGTTATTAGACTGTCGAGTGGACGGGACTCGTAAGCCAGTCATTGTCTGAACAATTTCTTCACTGGTCTATAGTAGAAGCAGAATTAAAATTCATAAGTAACATTAAAATGCTAAATTATTTATTTTCTCAGTGTAAGCTCCATGGACCATTAAAGGGGTTGGATCTCTAGGACCGCCATCGATACTGAAAAAGGAGTGGCCACAATGCTGCTTAAGCTATAGGTCCCCTTCAGATTTTCACTTCAACCCCTTTAATGAGATAAGAATAGCCCTTTAATTATTGATACACGGCGGTCTCACACACGGGATGTCTCTCACCATGTCTCCCAGATGGTTCATTGCCAGATCATACGTGTGTTTCCCGGCAGAATACTCTTTGTTGTGGTTGTTGATAAACTTCAAGTTTTTCTCCCAGATGTGGCGTCTTTTAAACTCATCCAACTAAAAAGAGGAATAAACACACTAGAACATTTGGCCTGAAGAAGAAAGCCTAGATTTCGATAATTAATAAATCTGGTTTAAAGGGGTTGTCCAGGAGAAGATAAACATGGCTGACTTTCAACAGAAACAGCGTACCCCCTGTCAAGAGGTTGGGTCTGTAGCGAGAGTGAAGTAAATAATGCTAAGCTTGAGTATTGTGTATGGAAAATAAAGCATACTACCTTAAAGGTGACCCATCACAAGATCAAAAGTGGGTAGTTTTCCTCTCATTTTAGTCCCGCTGCTCCCCTGAGCATTCTACTTTTTGTTTTTTGAAAATCTAACATACGGTTACAGAGATATGATCCATTATATTAGTGGTAGTTGTGTGATAATACACGCCCCCGAGGATCCTTAGAGCCACACCCCCTTCTAGATATCATAATTAGCACTACTTAAAAAAGCCCATATCTTAGGAGCCATATTTCGGATTTTAACAAAACAAAAAGTGGAATACTCAGGTGAGCAGCAGGAATAAAAGTAAATTAAAAAAAATGGTTACTTATGAAGGAAATTTTAAAAGGAGCCCTACCAAACCCAAAAGTACCTCCCTAACCTTAGTTAAAGGGCAAGTCAGTCTTGAACTGAAGCCCTACGTAATCTGGTAGTCAAGGTCTGGGTCCCAAATACATAAGCATTTTGCTAACAATCACCCTTCATTCAAGCCTGTGGTATTGATCAGATTTTTATAAATTTAGGATGTAAACTTTATTAAACGGAACCTGTTAGTAGGATTTAACTCATGGAACGAGTAGTGTGGCTTGATAAGTCCTTGTTAAACAGCAAAATTGATACCATTTATGTACAGATCCGATGTTCTAGTGCTGTAAAATTAAGCATTAAAAATGACATTCAAATTTGGATTTAAGCGTTGTGCACTGACACGCCCCCTTGCACTTCCAGACTAGTTTGCATATTATTTTAATGCTTGATTTCTCAGCACTGGGACATCAGATCTGTACAAAACAGGTGTCATCTTTATTTTTGAACAAGGACCTACAAGGCTAGCCATACCCATAGTTCAATCAGTAAAATCTTCCTTAAAGGGAACATACACAGTAGGATAGAAGGGCACTCACCTGACCATTATACTGCTTGCTATGAGCCCTCTTCCATAGTTCCCAATCCGAGTCCAGCATCTCATCTCGATATAGACTGGACCTCACCAAAGGCAGCAGAACTACAAGTCCGACCCAGAACATTGCGCCTGGGCTGAAGGAGACCTATAACTGAGGACCCAAGTCTGTAAGTCCATGCTCACATGCCCAAAAATACATACATTTCAGTGTAAAAAGAAAAAAAAAACCCATAATGTTGGCCCCAAAGATGAGAAAAGCAATAAATAACTTAGCAAACCCAATTTATAATGGAGTCCATCATGTTCCATCAAAGTGCCGATGGAGAAGACAGAGCACCAACCTAGCTGTGCCTCCGCTAGAGCCTCGGGTGGAGTGATTGATCTGTACTTACGTCTTGGATGTCTTACTGGATGCCCCGCTGTCTGACTTCAGGATCGTCTGTTTCCGTTGTTCAGCCTCTTATATATACTGTATATGTATGGGGAAGTTTTAGTGGAAAACATTGATACTGTGGAGCTCAAGGCGACTGACTCAGAGCAAAAAAAAAAAAAAAAAAGACCCTGTCTAAACCGGAAGCTTCATTAAAAAAAAAAAAAATATTATAAGATGGAAAGGAGGGGGGAATTTTAGATTTCCAGGACTGGGAAACAAGGGGCTAGCGCGGGTTACCAGTGCCCAGGGCAGAGCAATATTTTGAGTCCCCATGAACCTATGTACCATTAATACTCCCCTTGTCCCTTCCACCAGATCAGTATTGAATCCCCTATCTCCCAAGCACATGTATTATACTGACTGAATTATATTTTGCCGTTTAACCTTTTTTCTGCTTTTTGTCAACATCTGCATTCATATTTTAAAAATCAAAAACATTATACTTGAGAATTAATTTTACTTTACATTGTTTGTTTTCCCCATGAATCTATTTCAATACACTAAGGCCCTGTGCGCACTTACCGGATTTTGCCGCGGATTTTTTGCGGTTTTGCTGAATGTTTCGCTGCAGAAAATGTTCATAACATCTCTGCAGTGAATCACCAGCAAAACCTATGGAAAAAAAAAATCCTGTGCGCACTAGGCGGAATTTGACAGCTGCATGTTTTGCTGCGGGATTCCCGCAGCAAAAACAATTGCATGTCAATTCTTTTCCGCACGTCGCTGCGGGATTTCACTCCATTGACTCCAATGTAATCGTGAAATCCCGCAGGGAATAACGCAGGCAGCAAATTCTGTGCGGTTCACTGCGTTTTCCTGCATTATTCCCTGCGGTATTTCGCGGTTTACCTCCGGTAATGTACATCGCCTGTCTGCGGTTTTGCAGGGAAGTGATGTCATTACAGGAAGAGGAAGCCGTGCAGAGTAAACACACACACACACACATCACAGACACAGACATCACAGACATAGAACACAGACACATAGAACACACATAGAAAGCAAACGGAAATATAGAAAAAAAAACACGTGGGCTCCGCCGTATTTTTACCTTCCAGCCGAGGTAAACACACAGCGGTGGCCCAGTATTCTCAGGCTGGGAAGGGCGAGGGGCAGGGTTAATGTCCCCCGCCTCACTCCACCTCCCTCAGCCGAGAATATCAGCCGCAGCTGCCCCGGGACTGTAGCATGCATTATGCGGCAGTACCGGCGTGTCCCCGGCTCTTCCTGCCGCCGTGTAGCAGTGGCAGTCAGGGTAATACAAGGAGTTAATGGTGGCGGATCGCCGCCATTAACTCCAGGCTTGATCATGGCAGCGTCTATGTGACAGCTGACATGATCAACCCGTAAGTAAAGTGAATAAAACACACAGAAAAATCCTTTATTTTAAATAAAACACAAACAAGCCTCGTTCACCATTTTATTAACCCCTCCCGAAACAAAACTCCGACGTAATCCACAGCTCCTGCGCTGCTTACATCCAGCCGCAACTGTCACAGCGCTGAATGAATGCAGCAGACAGCAGAGGTAATTACCAGTCATTTCCCACGGCTGGTAATGTGAACTCACTGCCGACCGTGGGAAATGCAGCGATCTGTCCTCTGTCTATCTATCTATCCATCCCTCTATCTATCTGTCTATCTATCTGTCTATCTATCTGTCTATCTATCTATCTGTCTATCTATCTGTCTATCTATCTGTCTATCTATCTGTCTGTCTATCTATCTATCTGTCTATCTATCTATCTGTCTATCTATCCCTCTATCTATCCCTCTATCTATCTATCTGTCTATCTATCTATATCTATCTATCTATCTGTCTATCTATCTGTCTATCTATCTATCTGTCTATCTATCTGTCTATCTATCTGTCTATCTATCTGTCTATCTATCTGTCTATCTATCTGTCTATCTATCTGTCTATCTATCTGTCTATCTATCTGTCTATCTATCTGTCTATCTATCCGTCTATCTATCCGTCTATCTATCTATCTATATCTATCTATCTATCCCTCTATCTATCTGTCTATCTGTCTATCTATCTGTCTATCTATCTATCTATCTCTATCTGTCTATCTATCCCTCTATCTATCTGTCTATCTATCTATATCTATCTATCTATCCATCCCTCTATCTATCTATCCATCCCTCTATCTATCTATCTGTCTATCTATCTGTCTATCTATTCTTCTGTCTCTTTATCTATCTATCTACTATCTAAGAAGGAAATTTTATTTTTTTTTTCAATGTGCTTTATTGCATTGAGTGCAATAAAGCACATACCAACCCGCACGCGGCAAAACCGCAGCAATACCGCGGTAAAACCGCAGCAAACCGCATGCGGTTTTCGGGTGCGGTTTGCCGCGTTTTTTTACCGCGGCTGCGGTAATATTTCAGTGCCTGCGGAATTTTCTTGAGAAAATTCCATTTTCCAGTGCGCACATAGCCTAAAGGCCGCTTTACACGCTGTGACATCGCTATAGCAATGTCGTTGGGGTCACGGAATTTGTGACGCACATCCGGCCGCGTTAGCGATGTCGTTGCGTGTGACACCTACGTGCGATCGAAAATCGTCGCAAACACATGCAAAATCGCTCATCGTTGACATGCTTCCCTATTCCCAATTATCGTAGCTGCTGCAGGTACGATGTAGTTACTCGTTGCTGCGGCAGCACACATCGCTATGTGTGACACCGCAGGAGCGAGGAACATCTCCTTACCTGCGGCCGCCGGCAATGAGGAAGGAAGGAGGTGGGAGGGATGTTCTGCCCGCTCATCTCCGCCCATCCGCTTCGATTGGGTGGCCACTTAGTGATGTTGCTTTGACGCCGAACGAACTAACCCCTTAGAAAGGAGACGGTACGCCGGTCACAGCGACGTCGCTAGGCAGCTAAGTAATGTGACGGGTCCGCGCGATTTTGTGCGCCACGGGCAGCGATTTGCCCGTCACGTACAAACGATGGGGTCGGGTACGCTCGTTATCGAGATCGCAGCGTGTAAAGTGGCTTTAACTCTAACCCTAGCTCTAACCCTATCCCTAGCACTAACCCTAGAACCCTAACCCTATAACTAGCATTAATCCTAGCTCTAACCCTATCCCTAGCACTAACCCTAGAACCCTAACCCTATAACTAGCATTAATCCTAGCTCTAATTCTATCCCTAACCCTAGAACCCTAACCCTAGAACTAGCATTAATCCTAGCTCTAATCCTATCCCTAACCCTAGAACCCTAACCCTATAACTAGCATTAATCCTAGCTCTAACCCTATTCCTAGCACTAACCCTAGAACCCTAACCCTATAACTAGCATTAATCCTAGCTCTAACCCTATCCCTAGCACTAACCCTAGAACGCTATCCCTATAACTAGCATTAATCCTAGCTCTAACCCTATCCCTAGCACTAAACCTAGAACCCTAACCCTATAACTAGCATTAATCCTAGCTCTAATCCTGTCCCTAGCACTAACCCTAGAACCCTAACTCTATAACTAGCATTAATCCTAGCTCTAACCCTATCCCTAGCACTAACGCTAGATGCAGGCAGCAGGGAGACCAAAAGCTCCTGAGCTCCCTCTAGTGATGGAAGCAGGGTGCAGAAAGCCAGAAAGCTCCTGAGCTCTCTCTAGTGGTGGATGCAGGTAACAAGGATACAGAAAGCTCCTGCACTCCCTCTAGTGGTTGATGCAGGCAGGAGGGAGGCAGAGAGCTCATGCGCTTCCACTAGTGGTTGATGTGTACCGCCCCGGTGTTGGTCGGGCTGCTCGGGTCCGGGATCGTGGTGGCTCGAGGGGGGCCCGAACACGGGTTGGCGGACACTTGGATCTGTGAAAGGGGGGTATTTACATGGGATAAGTTTGTGACGCCACCTGTGGGTTGCGGTAATGGGAGTACCGCCGCTGCTGTAAGGAGTACCGGGGCAGATGGATTTAAGCAACCTGATGTTAGTTACTCCACAGGTAGGGATGGCCCCGGGCTCAGGGGTGTTGATGTTTATTCGGGAGTGCAGGGTGCAGGCGGATCAGAGTACTCACTGTGGGGAATCGTGGTGCAGGATGAGGATTATAAAGTAGTCAAGCTGCAAGTAAACCAAGTCCTCTGTGTGCCACAGTCACTACTGGGAGCCCGTCCAGGTGTCCACTCCCACCGGTGTCACTTGATAGTCCGGAGCCCCCCTCCGTGCACAATTTAGTTGTCTGTCTGTGGCCCCTCGGCTTGAAGCGGTTAAGGCCCCGCTACCTTTGTGAAGTGTAGCTGTGCTCTTGAGGGCTGGCACTTGGGACTTCAGTGGGCTGCTTTTGGCTGGAAAAACCTGTCCCCCGCGTTGTGCTGATGCCCTTAATCTCTGAGCTCAGTGTGAAAGTCCCTGAAGGTCTCCTTCCTCTGCAGGTTAATTGCCAGGACGTTGAATCGGCTCCTGACCTAGGGTCCTGTACCCAGTCATGCTCGGTACCGGTCAGTTTCTTTTGGGCTTGCTAGTGCCGACAGTCCTCCTAGACTATGTCCGTCACACCCTTTCCAATGTCACTGCCATCGGTCCCCGACTCCTCTAGTCCAGGACCACTGTCTGCGACCCAACCATGGTCTAGCTCTCCGGGAGCTCACTCTCCCCAGCTCCTCTCTCCTTGAGGGCTCTCACTCCTCTCCTCTCTGTACTCTACTGAACTGTCTCCTTCCCTTCCACCAGTCTGCCTGACCCCTAGGTGGGTGGCACTTTTCCAGCTAAACCAACCCACTGGTGTGTCTGACAGGTCATGATGTGAGGTGTTGATTGGGATTTGTGGTGCTGTTGGTAGTGACACTGGTTTCTTATGAACCTAGAACCATGGGGGGGTAGGCCCTGCACCCTGGGTAAGGATGCAGTACCCTATGGCACCCTGATGTACTCAGAGGCCCCACAGATGCAGGTAACAGAGATACAGAGAGCTCCTGAGCTCCCTCTAGTTGTGGATGCAGAGAGAGTAGAGCCAGAAAAAGCTCCTGAGCTCCCTCTAGTGGTGGATGCAGGTAACAAGGATACAGAAAGCTCCTGCACTCCCACTAGTGGTTGCTACAAGTAACAGGGATACACAGAACTCCTGAGCTCCCTCTAGTTGTGGATGCAGAGAGAGTAGAGCCAGAAAAAGCTCCTGAGCTCCCTCTAGTGGTGGATGCAGGTAACAAGGATACAGAAAGCTCCTGCACTCCCACTAGTGGTTGCTACAAGTAACAGGGATACACAGAACTCCTGAGCTCCCTCAAGTTGTGGATGCAGGCAGCGTAGAGCCAGAAAGCTCCTGAGGTCCCTCTAGTGGTGGATGCAGGGAGCGTAGAGCCAGAAAGCTCCTGAGGTCCCTCTATTGGTGGATGCAGGGAGCGTAGAGCCATAAAGCTCCTGAGGTCCCTCTAGTGGTGGATGCAGGGAGCGTAGAGCCAGAAAGCTCCTGAGGTCCATCTAGTGGTGGATGTAGGTCGCAGAGAGCTAGAAAGCTGCTAAGCTCCCTCTAGTGGTGGATGTAGGTCGCAGAGAGCTAGAAAGCTGCTGAGCTCCCTCTAGTGGTGGATGTAGGGTGCAGAGCACTAGAAAGCTCCTGAGCTCCCTCTAGTGGTGGATACAGGTAACAGATTTTATAATTGAAATCTACATATTTGCTGTGGATTTGGAGTGGTGTATCACAGATAATTATATAAATTATATAAATGAATAAGTTTAAAACCTTGGGCGTAAAATTTAAGACAGTATACCATCACCACGACTGCCGATCACCTGATCAGATTACACGGCACTGACCGAATTTTAACATCTGTTTTCCACTGTGAATAATCACATGCTGATCTGTCAGTGTCCGGGGGGGGGGGGGGGGGAGGTGACATCACCGAATAATCCTGGACATATGCTTCCTCTTATTGTCTAAATATACAGATGGAGAATAATGATGTATAATAAACAGGGATCAGAGGAAAATGTATTGATTATATGTGGGGAAGGGGGAGGGGGTGCTGGAAAGCACGTTTTGGGGGCACATGCCAAGATGTCCACATGACTTTCAGCATTAGGAAACTGACATCTGGTGTAAAAGAGTTCAGTGTTATCATTAATTATAATTATCATCACAGGAGGGTTATGACTAATATTTATATAGTCTGTATAATAAAATGGCGCCATCTACTTTTATATGCACAAGGTCAGTAAGGAGGTCTCGCATTATTTGTGCTGCACTCAGAGCACCCTAACTGGAGCCAGGACCTGACGACAAGAAGCCCCGGAGCAAATGCAAAGAAATCCTTTTTTACTGATCTGGGGTCTGATAAATCAGGGATTGCGGCCTGGTGTCTGATTAATGAAGAGATTTTTAAAGTAGGGGGTTTCGGCTGGGGTCAGATTAATGTAGGTTTCTGGACTGGGGTCCGATTAATGTAGGGGTTACAGTTTGGGGACTCATTAATGGAGGGGTTCTAGTCTGGAGTCTGATTAATGTAGGGGGTCTGGTCCAGGGTATGATTAATGTAGGGGTTCTGGTCTGGCGTCCGATTAATGTAGGGGTTACGGTCTGGGGTCCGATTAATGTAGGGGTTCTAGTCTGGGAGCTGAATAATGTTGGGGTTATGGTCTGTGGTATGATTAATGTAGGGGCTCTGGTCTGGGTTCTAATTAACGTAGGATCACTGGTCCAGGGTCTGATTAACGTAGGGGTTCTGGTCTGGCGGCTGATTAATGTAGTGATTCTGATCTGGGTTCTAAATAATGTTGGGGTTATGGTCTGCGGTCTTATTAATGTAGGGGTGTCGTCTAGGGTCTGATTAAAGTAGGGGTTCTAGTCTGGGGGCTGATTAATGTAGAGGTCTGGTCTGGAGTCTGGATAATGTAGCAGTTCTGATCTGGGGTCTGAATAATGTTGGGGTCCGGTCTGGTGTCTGAATAATGTAGAGGTTCTCGTCTGGGGTCTGATTAATGTAGGGGTCTGATTAATGTAGGGGTTCCAGTCTAATTAATTTAGGGGTTCTAGTCTGGGGACTGATTAATGTAGGGGTCTGGTCTGGATAATGTAGGGGTTCTAATCTGGGGCCTGAATATTGTTGGGGTCCGGTCTGGGGTCTAAATAATGTAGAGGTTCTCGTCTGGGGTCTGATTAATGCAGGGGGTCCAGTGTGGGGTCTGATTAATACAGGGGGTCCAGTGTGGGGTCTGATTAATACAGGGGGTCCAGTGTGGGGTCTGATTAATACAGGGGGTCCAGTGTGGGGTCTGATTAATACAGGGGGTCCAGTGTGGGGTCTGATTAATACAGGGGGTCCAGTGTGGAGTCTGATTAATGCAGGGGGTCCAGTGTGGGGTCTGATTAATGCAGGGGGTCCAGAGTGGGTTCTTATTAATGAAGGGGTCTGATTAACATAGGAGGTTGCTGATTGAACCTGTGGTGCTATTGTCTAAGAATGCTAGGATTATTTTTCAAGTCATGCTGGAATTCTGCAAATAAATAGTTTTTTTTCTACAGTGAGTCAAGATTCAAAAACAAAAAATGGCCGTCCCAGTTATGACCACAAGGTGGAGCTATAATTTCATACTACAGTGTGACTTATGTAAAAAAACAGAGCAAAAACTGCAGGTAACATCGCAGAATAAGGAAGATAAATGCACCCACAATTTAATTCAATTAATTTGGGGCAATTCCTCTAATATTTTTACAAAGGAGCAGGATTCATGTAAACCCCTGGTGGGCCAGTGGAGTTCCTAGAAGATTGGGGGCATAAAGTTATGGTGTCTAATGTCTTGATATTATAAGAGGTTGTAGCCTCCATCTATGCCAGGCAGGTGTCACTTATAAACATAACAGCCCCTATGTGTAACCTCTGCACTTGTCAGCTGGCTATTCAGTAATCCAGCCCACCACTCCAATGTGGAGACCATCAGCATGGTGGCAGACAACAGAATAAAGACAGCAAGTGACATTATCTGATTCTTCATGAGTGAAGAGCGCATTGAATCGACAAGTGCAAAGTGCTGCCCCTACATATGCAGGTAAAACTGAACCAACAAAAAACCTATTTTTAACAAATTAAAAGACAACAATTATAGCATGGTTCGAGTTAGTCGTTGTATATATCTAGTAAAAAAGTGTACTGCGTATTAAAATTAAATTAGAGGACCTGTCACTTATTATAAATATATTAATTTTTTTAACCTGGTTTAAATGACGCCGTTCTCCTGAATCAGACGATGTTTTTCTTTTGTTCCTGTGCCTCTCCGTTCTTGAGATATGGCCTTCTCTTCCCTGCATGTAAGTCCACTCTTGTTACCCCAGTAGGTGTGGCCTTAAAGACCACACCCATTTCTTTTGGTAGAAGCCTATTTACAGGCGAAACGGCCGTCGTCCTCTGTGAGGGGCCGGTATCCAGGTCTCCTCCTGCCGCGATTTTTATCCTGCACAAAGATTGAATAAAGAACATCCGATATAGCAGCTGTTTTGCGGTCATTTTTCATCTCGCCCTGTTGATTTCTTTAAAAAGGCTAAGGTCTATGTAAAAGCTTTAAAGTGCCATATCTCAGGATTTGGAGTTGCGCAGGAAGAAAAAAAAAAACATTGCCGGATTCAGGAGAGTAGGGACATTTACACCAGGTACTAAAATTACATATTTATGGGAAGTGACAGATCCCCTTTAAGTTACAGTACATGCACAAAACAATAGGATCCTAACCTTTATAATGTTTTCATGCCAAAATGATGCCACTCTAAGATCAAGTCTGCTGCTGTGTGGCTTAGCTCTCTTGGATACAATTGTGTTCAAAATAATAGGAGTCTGTACAAAAACATGAGTGAAGCCCAAAATCTTTATAATAGTTTTTATTTCCGTTCATTGGGAACATTGCACTTTGTTTTCTAAATCAAAAAATGCAGAGAAATTTATATAATTTTTAACTACTTTACAGAAAATATCAAACTATGAACATTGGGCTGTTCAGAAAAATAGCAGTGTCTGCATTCGTCTTTACATACTCAAAATCTGTCCTCTTTATTTATGATTAAAGGCCGCTTTACACGCTGCGATATCGGTACCGATATCACTAGCGTGGGTACCTGCCCCCATCGGTTGTGCGACATGGGCAAATCGCTGCCCATAGCACACAACATCGCCCGGACCCGTCACACTACTTACCTGCCTAGCGACGTCGCTGTGACCGGCGAACCGCCTCCTTTCTAAGGGGGCGGTTCGTTTAGCGTCACAGCTGCGTCACTGAACCGCTGCCCAACAGAAGCGGAGGGGCGGAGATGAGCGGGACAAAACATCCCGCCCACCTTCTTCCTTCCACATAGCGGCGTGGAGGCAGGTAAGGAGAGCTTCCTCGTTCCTGCGGTGTCACACGTATCAATGTGTGCTGCCGCAGGAATGAGGAACAACATCGTTACTGCTGCAGCAACGATATTTGAGAATGGACCCCCATGTCACCGATGAGCGATTTTGCACATTTTTGCAACGATGCAAAATCGCTCAAAGGTGTCACACGCAACGGCATCGCTAATGCGGCCGGATGTGCGTCACCAATTCCGTGACCCCAACGAGATCGCTTGAGCAATGTCGCAACGTGTAAAGCGGCCTTTAGTCTTCTTGTTAATCAGTAACCTGATATTTAGTTGTATAACCACAGTATTTTATAAGTGCTTCACATCTATGTTGCATGCAGTCAACCAACTTCTGTCTCCTGTTATTCCAGCCCTGGATGCTGTGATTACATCTCACAATTTATTTGGATTTGTTGGCTTTGCCTCAGAAACGGCATTTTTGGTGTCACCCAACAAGTTTTCTATCGGATTAAGGTCCGGAATTGGGCTGGCCACTCCATAACCTCAATTTTGATGGACTGGACCAAAGATTTTCCTCGTTTACTGGTGTGTTTAGGGTCGTTGTCTTGTGGCAACACCCATTTCAAGGGCATGTCCTCTTCACCGTAAGGCAACACGACCTCTTCAATTATTTTGATATATACTATCTGGTCTATGAACCCTGGTATGTGGTAAATAGGCCGGCACCATAGTAAGAGAAACATGCCCATATCATGATTCTTGCACCACCTTGCTTCACGGTCTTCAGAGTGGACTGTGGCTTGAATTTAGGGGTACTTTGCACGTTGCGATATAGCTACTGTGATATCGTCGGGGTCAAATCGAAAGTGACGCACATCTGGCGCTGGTAACGACGTTGCAACACGTAAAGCCTAGATGCACAGATAAACGATCGCAAAAGCGTCGTAAATCGGTGATCTGTGTAACATCGGACATTTTCATAATGTCGCACCAATAGGAGATACGATGTTGTTCCTCGTTCCTGCGGCAGCACACATCGCTGTGTGTGAAGCTGCAAGAGCGAGGAACATCTCCTACCTGCCTCCACCGCCAATGCGGAAAGAAGGAGGTGGGCGGGATGTAACGTCCCGCTCATCTCCGCTTCTATTGGCCGTCTGCCGTGTGACGTCGCTGTGATGCCGAACGACCCGCCTCCTTAGGAAGGAGGCGGGTTACCGGCCAGAGCGACGTCGCAGGGCAGGTAAGTGCATGTGAAGCTGCCGTAGCGATAATGTTCGCTACGGCAGCTATGACAAAATATTGCATGTGCGACGGGGGCGGGGACTATCGTGCTCGGCATCGCAAGTATCGGCTAGCGATGTCGCAGCGTGCAAAGTACCACTTAGAGTTTTGGGTCGTCTGCGGCCCTTGGACCCAAAAATAACAATTTTACTTTCATCTGTCGACAAAATGTTTCTCCATTTCTCTTTAGGCCAATTGATGTGTCTTTGACAAATGGCATCCACTTCAGTACATGTTTTTTAACAGTGGGACTTTGCGGAGGACTTCTTCCTAATAGATTAGGGTCACACAGGCGTCTTCTGTCACAGCACTCACAGGTAACTTGAGACGTCTTTAATCCTCCTGGAGCTGATCATTGGCTGAGCCTTTGCCATTCTGGCTATTCTTCCATCCATTCGAATGGTCGTCTTCCGTTTTTTTTCATGTCTCTCTGTTTCTGTTTCCATTTTAAAGCATTGGAGATCATTTTAGCTGAACCGATCATTGTCTGCACTCCCTTATAAGTTTTATCATCTTCAATCAACTTTTTAATCAAAGTATGCTGTTCTTCTGAACAAAGTCTCAAACAACCCATATTTCTAAAGCCCGCTACACACGCTTCAATATATCTCACAATCCGTCGTTGGGGTCAAGTTGTAAGTGACGCACATCCGGCATCGTTTGTGAGGTATCTGCGTGTGACATCTACGTGCGATCAGGATTGAACGCAAAACCGTTGATCGCAAACACATCGTATCATTCTCTAGAATTGAGCGTTTTGTTGCAGGAACCTAGTCAATTGTAACGTGTGACATCCCTCATACGATTTTGATGTCTGAGGCTATGTGCGCAGGTGTGCGCTCTGCACCGCAGCTTAAAAAAGGTCCGCTTCAGAGCGCAGCTGAAAAGCTGCCTTCTGAAGCGCCTCACAATGTCTGTCATTCACTAATCTCTGTCAGTCGGTCACTATCTCTGTCCCTCACTCTCTGTCCATGTCAGTCTATCCCCTTCTCTCATATACTCACCGATCCCCGGCGCTGCACGGCGTTCACACTGCTCCGGCGGCTTTTACTGTTTTGAAAAAGCCGGCCGCCCATTAAACAATCTCGTATTCCCTGCTTTCCCCGCCCACCGGCGCCTATGATTGGTTACAGTGAGACACGCCCCCACGCTGAGTGACAGGTGTCACACTGCACCCAATCACAGCAGCCGGTGGGCGTGTCTATACTGTGTAGTGAAATAAATAATTAAATAATTAAAAAAAACGGCTTGCGGTCCCCCCCAATTTTAAAACCAGCCAGATAAAGCCATACGGCTGAAGGCTGGTATTCTCAGGATGGGGAGCTCCACGTTATGGGGAGCCCCCCAGCCTAACAATATCAGCCAACAGCCGCCCAGAATTGCCGCATACATTATATGCAACAGTTCTGGGACTGTACCCGGCTCTTCCCGATTTGCCCTGGTGCGTTGGCAAATCGGGGTAATAAGGAGTTATTGGCAGCCCATAGCTGCCAATAAGTCCTAGATTAATCATGTCAGGCGTCTATGAGACACCTTCCATGATTAATCTGTAAATTACAGTAAATAAACACACACACCCGAAAAAAATCCTTTATTAGAAATAAAAAACACAAACATATACCCTGGTTCACCACTTTAATCAGCCCCAAAAAGCCCTCCATGTCCGGCGTAATCCAGGATGCTCCAGCGTTGCTTCCAGCGCTGCTGCATGGAGGTGACCGGAGCTGCAGCAGACACAGCCGCTCCGGTCACCTCCACGCATCTAATGAAGACAGCCGTGCGATCAGCTGAGCTGTCAGTGAGGTTACCCGCAGCCACTGGGTCCAGCGGTGGCCGCGGGTAACCTCAGTGACAGCTCAGCTGATCGCGCTACTCACCTCAGTTGCTGCATGGAGGTGATAGGAGCGGCGGTGAGTAGCGCGATCAGCTGAGCTGTCACTGAGGTTACCCGCGGCCACCGCTGCATCCACCGCTGGATCCAGTGACAGCGGGTAACCTCAGTGACAGCTCAGCCGATCGCGCGGCTGTCTTCATTAGCTGTGTGGAGGTGACCGGAGCGGCTGTGTATTCTGCAGCTCCGGTCACCTCCATGCAGCAGCGCTGGAAGCGACGCTGGAGCATCCTGGATTACGCCGGACATGGAGGGCTTTTTGGGGCTGATTAAAGTGGTGAACCAGGGTATATGTTTGTGTTTTTTATTTCTAATAAAGGATTTTTTTGGGTGTGTGTGTTTATTTACTATCACTTACAGATTAATCATGGAAGGTGTCTCAGACGCCTGACATGATTAATCTAGGACTTATTGGCAGCTATGGGCTGCCAATAACTCCTTATTACCCCGATTTGCCAACGCACCAGGGCAAATCGGGAAGAGCCGGGTACAGTCCCAGAACTGTCGCATATAATGTATGCGGCAATTCTGGGCGGCTGCTGACTGATTGTTAGGCTGGGGGGCTCCCTATAACGTGGAGCTCCCCATCCTGAGAATACCAGCCTTCAGCCGTATGGCTTTATCTGGCTGGTTTTAAAATTGGGGGGGACCGCACGCCGTTTTTTTTAATTATTTATTTCACTACACAGTATAGACACGCCCACCGGCTGCTGTGATTGGGTGCAGTGTGACACCTGTCACTCAGCGTGGGGGCGTGTCTCACTGTAACCAATCATAGGCGCCGGTGGGCGGGGAAAGCAGGGAATACGAGATTGTTTAATGGGCGGCCGGCTTTTTCAAAACAGTAAAAGCCGCCGGACCAGTGTGAATGCCGTGCAGCGCCGGGGATCGGGGATTGGTGAGTATGAGAGAGGGCTGCTAACTTCAGTCACTTAGGAGATTAGCGGTCACCGGTGAGCCCTTCACAGGTGACCGCTAATCAGGGCGCGACACAGACAGAGCCGCAGCATGACCGTGAAGTCGGGTGAAGTTCACCCGAGTTCATTCTGACAGTGCGGCTCTGTCTGTGCCTGCTGTCATCTGCCATTCAGCTCTGCTACATGGCTGTCTGTGTCTGCTGTCAGCGGCCATGTAGCAGAGCTGAATGGCAGATGACATAGTAAAAATGCATCCCTACACATTACACACGCTTGGCAAGTCAATAAATAAAAAAAAAAAGGAAAGGGTGCCCAATGCATACGTCACAGAACACATGATCTAAAGGATCGCACACAAAATTGATCAATTTAACATAGACTACTAACGCTCGTGTGACAGCAAATGAACGACCTATGTGCAATCTCATAAGATCCCGTATGCAACCTGGGCGTGTCACATCGCAAATGCGATTGTACAACTAATTGCAACGTGTAAAGTGGGCTTAAGGCTTTCAAGGAAAACTCATTGTACAACATGTGCCGGCTCCACCCTTAAATAAGGGCCCCTGATTCACAACGGTTTCTTCACAGAATGATTGACCACAGTCCTTTACCTCCACACTGCTATTATTTTGAACACCCCCCCTGTCAGGAAAAGGGGGAGGAAGAGGAAGGAACACCCCCACTTTCCACCAGACAGAACACGTGACTCGCTCTCTAGCGCCCCTCTTATAGTCAGGCCAATTATGAAATTGCCCGACAATAAAGGAGGCCTCTATTCTACTATGCCGATGATTGAAGGGTTCCCGGTGAGATTAAGGTATATATTCCCTCGACTCCGGCGAGCGGAATATATCTAAACCTCCCCTGGTCTCACTGGTCACCCCACAATGATACTTGGCATAAACTCGCTTCCACCAATCAACAGATACTACAATATATACAATATGGAATTTACTATATATATATATATATATATATATATATATATATATATATATATATATATATATATATATATATATATATATATATATATATATATATATATATGTCAGAGTACATTTACAGATAAGACGTGGTTACAAACAGAGTCAGATCAAGAAGTTACCTTATGCGTCTGGCCACAGGGGGGGGGCGCCGTTTGACCAGGGTTCCATGGACTTCCTCACATGTGTATAGGACACATGACCCCTGAGTAAAGACAAGCCAAAAATGTCCACATTGTCTTTATCAAACTGGCTACAATCCATGTCCCCTCCCACCTGGTGACCTCGCAGTGTACTGCCCCACCCCTGTCCTGAGTCTAAAATAATATCCCAAAATGAATATGATCCGCAACTCCGGACTGGGAGGTCCGATCGGGACGGTTCTGGTGTCATCAGATCCATCTGTGTCCCTTCTGCCTACTGAGTCCAAGCACGACTCCTCTACTGGACTCCTACTCGCAGTTCTCTGTATCTCGCCGCCCCAACGCGCGACAAAGAATTCGAGGGTATGCAGAGATGCAGCTCGGAGTCCAAATTTTAACGATGTTCGGGGTGTATGGCTCAGACGCACGGTAATATCATAACTGTGTATGACGTTACGGAGTCGGGAATATGAACTCCTGCTGGTAACAAGGGTCCTGGATCCCTTTGAAGCTTCAAAAGTTTCAAGTTCCCCACCCACTCCCTTGATGAATGGACATATCCCCCCAGGGGGGTCTTCCTCTGGCTTGGCAGTGTAATTGGATTTGACACCTTCCCAGATGCTGAGTGATCTGAGGGAAATCTCTGTGCAGGAAGGGAGGGGGTGACATCATGGAGTAGCTGACTGACATGACTAAATGTCATAATTCTCATCATATCTCAGGATTTCCCTCACACTCCCTTTCAATCAATTATTCAAAGAAACCAACTCAAAAACCTGCAGATCATGAAAGCAGAGTCTGGGGGTTTTCTAAGATTCTACTCCACAAACTGGTAAACTGTTTGATGTGGTGATATAATTTATACCAAAAACAGTGAATAATCTGGTTAGTCATATTGGACTGCTATTATTTTGAACACTACTGTATATCCAATACCAGGCAAAGCCTATGGACTAGAGTGGTGCCCTCTCTGAGCAGCGAGCTAGGGGGAGACAATTCCATCTTTAACTAAAGATGATGATAGCCACAGACTGAGGACCCACTTTGCCCACTACTTGCTTCAGCTCATGCCATTAATCTGTACACTGCCGTAAGGAACACTCCTGCTCATCCACTGTTCTTGTACGAGACTTTGAAGTTCACCAAGTCATGGGCACCAACTTACCTTTCCAAATTTTCAGTTGGCACGCCAGGTAGCCCCCCACCCTCCGTTCACCAAGCTGCTGAATGCCCAACTACAACTGCACCCAGCCTGGGAGATATGCGTACAATACACAAAGAAACATTAAAGATTTCCTAAACTAAAACCTCAAACATCACCTAAACATGGGTTGTGTTGAGAAATTAAGCTGACCTGTGAGCGGAGAACCATCCTGTGTGAGGGGTGAAGGAGCAGGCAGGGATGAACGTCATTAACATTTCAAAAGCACAGTGATTGATTTATCCATGCAAGGTGTCATTATATTAGATGTACCTATGAAATGCTTGAAATATTGACACCAAAGACAATCTCACCTGGATTGATAACTTACCTGATACATTTACGTTATAACGTCATTGCGGTGGCCTCAAGTCAAAGGATTGCTGTGTCCTCACAGCCACTGTTGATGGATGGCTGTGGCCTTACAACTGAGCAGAATGGCTATAACCTTATAACCACTGCAGCAGTAAGGCCATGTTCTTTCAACCTGTTGCCGGATGGTCACCTCCTTACAACCACTTTAGCAGGATGGCTGCCTCCCTACAACCACCCTAGCTGGAAGGCCAAGGCCATATAGCCACTGTAGCTGGATGGCTGGGTCCTTATAGCCACTGTAGCTGGATGGCTGGGTCCTTACAGCTACTGTACCTGGATAGCTTAGGCTTTATCACCACTTCAGCTCAATGGCTGCAGCCTCGTAACAACTGAAACTGGATGGCTGCCTCCTTACAACCACTCTAGCTGAATGGCTGTGCTGCATCCTAACAACCACTCTACATGGATGGCCGAGGCCTGGTAACTACGATAGCTTGTTGGCTACAGCTTTATAACCACTGTAATGGGAAGGCTGATGAATTACAAGCACACTACCTAGATTGCCGAGGCCTTCTAACCACTGTAACTGGATGGCTGCAGTATTATAACCACTATAGCTGAATAGCTGTGTCTTAAAACCACTGTAGCTGGATAGCTGTCTCCTTACAACCACTCTACCTGGATGGCCGAGGCCTTATAACCACTGTAACTGGATTGCTGCAGCCATTTAACCACTTTAGCTGGATGGCCAAGGCCTCATAACCACTGTAGCTGGATGGCTGCATCCTTATAACCACTGTAACTCAATGGCTGCCGCCTTATCACCACTGTAGCGGGATAGCTGAGTCCTTACAACCACTCTACCTGGATGACCGAGGCCTTATAACTACAGGCCAATAACCACTCTAGCTGGATGGCTGCAGCCTTATAGCCACTGTAGCTGGATGGTCAGGGTCTTATACCACAGTAGCTGGATGGCTGCAGCCTTATAACTAGAGATGAGCAAACCTCTGGACGTTCGGTTTGCCGAGCCCAACCGAACAAGTGGTACGTTCGACGAACCTTTATCGAGCCGAACGTCAAACATTTATCAAACCACATTGAATTCAATGGAGGCCAAACATAAGGCACAGAAAACACCTTTAGGGGATCAAAAACTTCCAAAATAGCAAAAATAAATTGTACAGTGCAGCAACACTGTTTTGGCATAGCCATTAGCTTACTAAGCTATTTACAAAAGAAATATAGAGATGGATGAGAGACAGGTGTAAGGATGGTGCTCCCATACCCCTGCCAGTACACACAAAACACAACTTGGAGACCCATCTTGGAGTCTTGATATTTAAAAACATTTCAGGCACACAGCAGGACAATGGCATCAATTGCACCCCCCTTCACTTCTCCATAGTTTCTTTGCACAGCATTTCAATTTTCAAAAGTGAGCACACAGCGACCGTGCCTTTTTCAGCAGAGTATCCAGGCTCAAATAGTGCCCTAGAAATTTCTGTACAACCAGGTTGAGCACATGAGCCATGCAATGCACGTGATGTCGCGCCGCCGCCAGGTTTGCACAATTGTCGCAAATGGCCGTCCCTGGATCCATGTTCAGTGGAGACAGCCATCGATCAAACTGGCCCTGGATAGTGGTACACAACTCCACAGCTGTGTGACTGCGTTCTCCAATGAATATTAACTTAAGCACTGCCTGATTGCGTTGATCTACACACAGGATGTGGCATGGAATTTTAAGTGTAAAAAATTTAAGAGGTGCATGAGTGACAGGTGAAGGCCTCTTGCTCCCAGAATCCTGGCAGTACAGACAAGAAGGGAATTTTGTTACTTACCGTAAATTCCTTTTCTTCTAGCTCCTATTGGGAGACCCAGACGATTGGGTGTATAGCACTGCCTCCGGAGGCCACACAAAGCATTACACTAAAAAGTGTAAGGCCCCTCCCCTTCTGGCTATACACCCCCAGTGGGATCACTGGCTCACCAGTTTTAGTGCAAAAGCAAGAAGGAGGAAAGCCAATAACTGGTTTAAACAAATTCACTCCGAAGTAACGTCGGAGAACTGAAAACCGTTCAACATGAACAACATGTGTACCCGAAAAACAACCAAAAATCCCGAAGGACAACAGGGCGGGTGCTGGGTCTCCCAATAGGAGCTAGAAGAAAAGGAATTTACGGTAAGTAACAAAATTCCCTTCTTCTTCGGCGCTCCATTGGGAGACCCAGACGATTGGGACGTCCAAAAGCTGTCCCTGGGTGGGTAAAGAAATACCTCATGTTAGAGCTGCAAAGACAGCCCTCCCCTACGGGGAGGCAATTGCCGCCTGCAGGACTCTTCTACCTAGGCTGGCGTCCGCCGAAGCATAGGTATGCACCTGATAATGTTTGGTGAAAGTGTGCAGACTCGACCAGGTAGCTGCCTGGCACACCTGTTGAGCCGTAGCCTGGTGTCGTAATGCCCAGGACGCACCCACGGCTCTGGTAGAATGGGCCTTCAGCCCTGATGGAACCGGAAGCCCAGCAGAACGGTAGGCTTCAAGAATTGGTTCTTTAATCCATCGAGCCAGGGTGGCCTTGGAAGCCTGCGACCCTTTGCGCTTACCAGCGACAAGGACAAAGAGTGCATCCGAGCGGCGCAGGGGCGCCGTGCGGGAAATGTAGATTCTGAGTGCTCTCACCAGATCCAACAAATGTAGATCCTTTTCATACCGATGCACTGCATGCGGATAAAAGGAAGGCAAGGAGATATCCTGATTAAGGTGAAAAGAGGACACCACCTTAGGGAGAAACTCCTGAATGGGGCGCAGCACTACCTTGTCCTGGTGGAACACCAGGAAAGGAGCTTTGCATGACAGCGCTGCTAGTTCAGACACTCTCCGAAGAGACGTGACCGCTACCAGAAAGGCCACTTTCTGTGAGAGTCGAGAAAGTGACACATCCCTCAGGGGCTCGAAAGGCGGCTTCTGGAGAGCAACAAGGACCTTGTTTAGATCCCACGGATCTAACGGCCGCCTGTACGGAGGTACGATATGACACACCCCCTGCAGGAACGTGCGCACCTGAGAAAGTCGCGCTAGACGCTTCTGAAAAAACACGGATAGTGCCGAGACTTGCCCTTTAAGGGAGCCGAGCGACAAGCCCTTTTCCAACCCAGATTGCAGGAAGGAAAGAAAAACAGGTAACGCGAATGGCCAGGGGGATACTCCTTGTGCAGAGCACCAGGATAAGAAAATCTTCCACGTTCTGTGGTAGATCTTAGCAGAAGTGGACTTCCTAGCCTGTCTCATGGTGGCCACGACCCCTTGGGGTAATCCTGAAGACGCTAGGATCCAGGACTCAATGGCCACACAGTCAGGTTCAGGGCCGCAGAATTCCGATGGAAAAACGGCCCTTGGGACAGTAAGTCTGGACGGTCTGGTAGTGCCCACGGTTGGCCGACCGTGAGATGCCACAGATCCGGGTACCACGACCTCCTCGGCCAGTCTGGGGCGACGAGTATGACGCGGCCGCAATCGGATCTGATCTTGCGTAACACTCTGGGCAAGAGTGCCAGAGGTGGAAACACATAAGGGAGCCGGAACTGCGACCAATCTTGCACTAAGGCGTCTGCCGCCAGAGCTCTTTGATCGCGAGACCGCGCTATGAAGGTCGGGACCTTGTTGTTGTGCCGAGACGCCATTAGGTCGACGTCCGGCACCCCCCAGCGGCGGCAGATTTCCTGAAACACGTCCGGGTGAAGGGACCATTCCCCTGCGTCCATGCCCTGGCGACTGAGGAAGTCTGCTTCCCAGTTTTCTACGCCCGGGATGTGAACTGCTGATATGGTGGATGCTCTTTCCTCCACCCACATCAGAATCCGCCTGACTTCCTGGAAGGCTTGCCGACTGCGTGTCCCTCCTTGGTGGTTGATGTTGCAGAAGGGGCAGGGGGAGAAATTTCCAATAGACTATTGATGGCCCCTATAAGGTCATTTACCATGGCGTCACCATCAGGAGTATCCAGATTGAGAGCGGTTTCAGGATTAGACTCCTGATCCCCCTCCTCTGTCTCATCATGTAGAGACTCTTCTCGCTGAGACCCTGATCCGCGTGATGACGTGGAGGGTCTCTCCCAGCGAGCACGCTTAGGCTGTCTGGGACTGTCATCTGAATCAGAGCCGTCAGGCTGAGATGCCTGGGACCCCCTTGAAGCACGGATTAACTCCAACTGAGGGGGACCGGGGAACAGTGCCGCAGCATTGTCCATGGACTGAGTAACTGGCCTGGCCTGCAAGGTCTCTAGGATCTTTGTCATAGTGACAGACATCCTGTCAGCAAAAACTGCAAACTCTGTCCCCGTCACCGGGACAGGGTTCACCGGCGACTCTGCCTGGGCCACTACCACCATAGACTCCGGCTGACGAAGTGGCACAGGGACCGAACATTGCACACAATGGGGGTCATTGTAACCTGCCGGTAGATTAGCCCCACAAGCGGCACAAGTAGCGCTCACAGCCTGTGTCTTGGCACCCTTGCGTTTTGCAGATGACATGTTGTCGTCTCCTCAGAGCAATTGGGGTATACAGCCAAGAAGCGACCTTACAGTGCAAAATATATATATATATGGTACAGAGAAAAAAGTACACAAATATAACACTGTGGCACTAGTGGGGCCAGCACTTAAGTGCTGCTTACCGCCCGCTTAACGCGGGTGTGTGGTCGCCAGAAATCCCTTGTCTGGGTCTCCCAGAGCCTGTGTCCGTTCTCCAGCCAGACTGCATGTAGGAATGGCTGCCGGCGTCCTGTGGAGAGGGGCGGGCCCTGGGCGTGTGCAGACGAAGAGCGGGAAACCTGCGTCCCACTGTGCTCAGTGAGAGGGCTGGAGCATGTAAATAAGACTCCAGCCCTCGGCGCTGATGAATGGTACAGCGTCTCTCCCTTGCCCTGATTGACAGGGTGGGGGCGGGAACGAAGCGGAGCTAGGCCGCAGAAGCCGGGGACTAAATTTATAAGCGACGCCGTCGTAAAAGCACGGTCGTCGCTAAGTCCCCGGCGCACTACAAGTCGCAGCCGCGCCGCCGCCTAGGGGCGGCCGGCGCGGCAGTCCCCAACATATAAAGTCACACAGAAAAACTGTAGTGACTATAACCCCAGCGCGCAGCGCTACTGTCCCCGGCGCACTAGCACACCCAGCAAGTCTGGAGTGTGCGCGGCCTGTACATACGGGGACACAGAGTACCTTAATGTCGCAGGGCCTTGTCCCTGAACGGTACCCAGCTCCGTATCCAGCAGGTTCCATGGGTCTGTGGATGGAGCCCGGCCTCAGGGCTTGTGGGCCGGTAAGATCCCACTTCCTCAGAGCCCCTCAGGGGGATGGGGAAGGAAAACAGCATGTGGGCTCCAGCCTCCGTACCCGCAATGGGTACCTCAACCTTAACAAACACCGCCGACATAAAGTGGGGTGAGAAGGGAGCATGCTGGGGGCCCTAGTATGGGCCCTCTTTTCTTCCATCCGACACAGTCAGCAGCTGCTGCTGACTAAACAGTGGAGCTATGCGTGGATGTCTGACCTCCTTCGCACAAAGCAGAAAACTGGTGAGCCAGTGATCCCACTGGGGGTGTATAGCCAGAAGGGGAGGGGCCTTACACTTTTTAGTGTAATGCTTTGTGTGGCCTCCGGAGGCAGTGCTATACACCCAATCGTCTGGGTCTCCCAATGGAGCGCCGAAGAAAAGACAATTTGGAGACCTTACTTGGAGTCTCCACATTTCCAAAAACTAAAGGTCAGGCAACAGGAAAAGTGGCAACAATTGCACAGACTAAAAATAGCCCAACAAAGCAACATGGATACTAGTGACTGGCCCTGTAACAAGGCCTGAAACAACATTTCTACCTTCACCAGAGACAGCAGGATGACAGACAGGCGTAGACACCTTGCTCCCAGAACCCTGGCACTACGCCATTACCTAGTCTGCAGTCTGGGACTGGGGTGGCAAAATCATTTGACATCCACGACTTTTTCATCTTTATGAAGTTAGGCGGCCTACGCTTTCAGGGGCCAGCCGAATGCGCTTATCCATCAATACACCGCCAGCAGCACTGAAGACACGTTCGGAGAGAATGCTGGCTGCCGGGCAGGCCAAAACTTCCAAAGCGTGGCTTGCAAGCTCTGGCCCCTCTTCCATTTTTGAAGACCAAAATGCAAAAGAGTCCAATCTCCCCCTTGTGGCATCAATATTGGGCTCTAGCTACTCCTGCACCATCCTCTCCAGTCATTCACTATGTGTCAGACTCCTAATCTCTTTTGCTGGTGCAGGCGATGGTCTAAAAAATGGGTGCTAAACCTCACAGAAAATACGTCTGCCACTTGAACTGCTGATGCTTCTAATATTTCTGCGTTGATGACACATACAGTACAGACCAAAGGTTTGGACACACCTTCTCATTCAAAGAGTTTTCTTTATTTTCATGACTAAAAATTGTAGATTCACATTGAAGGCATCAAAACTATGACTTAAAACACGTGGAATGAAATACTTAAAAAAGTGTTAAACAGCTGAAAATATGTCTTATATTCTAGGTTCTTCAAAGTAGCCACCTTTTGCTTTGACTACTGCTTTGCACACTCTTGGCATTCTCCTGATGAGCTTCAAGAGGTAGTCACCGGAAATGGTTTTCCAACAGTCTTAAAGGAGTTCCCAGAGATGCTTAGCACTTGTTGGCCCTTTTCCCTTCACTCTGCGGTCCAGCTCACCCCAAACCATCACGATTGGGTTCAAGTCTGGTGACTGTGGAGGCCAGGTCATCCGGCGTAGCACCCCATCACTTCTTAGTCACATAGCCCTTACACAGCCTGTTAGTATGTTTGGGGTCAATGTCATGTTGAAAAATAAATTATAGTCCAACTAAACGCAAACCGGATGGAATAGCACGCCGCTGCAAGATGCTGTGGTAGCCATGCTGGTTCAGTATGCCTTCAATTTTGAATAAATCCAAAACAGTGTCTCCAGCAAAGCACCCCCACACCATCACACCTCCTCCTCCATGCTTCACGGTGGAAACCAGCCATGTAGAGTCCATCCGTTCACCTTTTCTACAAAGACACGGTGGTTGGATCCAAAGATCTCAAATTTGGACTCATCAGACCAAAGCACAGATTTCCACTGGTCTAATGTCCATTCCTTGTGTTCTTTAGCTATAACAAGTTTCTTGGGCTTGTTGCCTGTCCTTAGCAGTGGTTTAAAAGCAGCTATTTTACCATGAAGGCCTGCTGCACAAAGTCTCCTCTTAATAGTTGTTCTAGAGATGAGAAGGTGTGTCCAAACTTTTGGTCTGTACTGTAGTTTCCGTGGTTGGAACTCTAGAATGCACGCTGCGTGTCTCACTGCTGTCTTGTGCAAAACTGTTAAGATGGTCTACAAGCATGTTTCGATACTCCAGCATTCTCGCGTCGCTTTCCTAGTTAGGGAAGCATCTTGCTAAATTTACTCTTATACCGTGGATCTAACAGATGGCAACCAAGTAGTCAGCACTATTTCTAATACTAACACTACGGACATCATGTTTCAGATATTGCATCAAGAAGGCGCTCATGTCAAGATATGCATGAGTGACAGACATAAGCCTCTTGCTCCCAGAACCCTGGAACTACAGACAAAAGACAATTTGGAGACCCATCTTGGGAGTCTTGAGATTAAAAACCTTTCAGGCAAACACCAGGAAAGTAGCATCAAACTCCTCCCCACCCCAATTCCCCTTAGAGTGATTGCACAGTAGGAATGTATGGTCCGTACAACACACAAGATGTGGCCTGGCATTTCCATTTAAAAAAAATGAGCACACAGTAACTGTGCCTTCTGCAGCAGCACATACCGGCCGGAGTAGTGCCCTATAAATTTCTATACAACCAGGTTGATCCATGCAATATACATGTGATGTCATTCAGACGTAGTGCCGCCGCCAGGTTTGCACACTTACGCACACGTCCTTCTCTGGCTCCAGGTTCTATGGAGACAGCCATTGATTAAACTGGGCCTGTATAGTGGTCCACAACTGTGTGACTGCATTCCCCAATGTATATTAATTTAAGCGCTGCCTGATTACATTGACGTACACACAGGATGAGGCCTTGTATTTTAATTTTAAAACTAAATGCAAGAGTGACAGGTGTAGGCCTCTTGCTCTCAGAGCCCTGGCAATACAAACAAAGAAGGGAATTTTGTTTACTTACCGTAAATTCCTTTTCTTCTAGCTCCTATTGGGAGACCCAGACAATTGGGTGTATAGCTTCTGCCTCCGGAGGCCACACAAAGTATTACACTTTAAAAGTGTAACCCCTCCCCTCTGCCTATACACCCTCCCGTGCATCACGGGCTCCTCAGTTTTGGTGCAAAAGCAGGAAAGAGGAAAAACTTATAAATTGGTCTAAGGTAAATTCAATCCGAAGGATGTTCGGAGAACTGAAACATGAACCAAAAGAACAATTCAACATGAACAACATGTGTACACAAAACAACCAGCCCAAAGGGCACAGGGGTGGGTGCTGGGTCTCCCAATAGGAGCTAGAAGAAAAGGAATTTACGGTAAGTAAACAAAATTCCCTTCTTTGTCGCTCCATTGGGAGACCCAGACAATTGGGACGTCCAAAAGCAGTCCCTGGGTGGGTAAAAGAATACCTCGAGCCGAAACGGCCCCCTCTTACAGGTGGGCAACCGCCGCCTGAAGGACTCGCCTACCTAGACTGGCGTCTGCCGAAGCATAGGTATGCACCTGATAGTGTTTCGTGAAAGTGTGCAGACTAGACCAGGTAGCAGCCTGACACACCTGCTGAGCCGTAGCCCGGTGCCGCAATGCCCAGGACGCACCCACGGCTCTGGTAGAATGGGCTTTCAGCCCTGAAGGAAGCGGAAGCCCAGAAGAACGGTAGGCTTCAAGAATCGGTTCCTTGATCCACCGAGCCAAGGTTGACTTGGAAGCCTGGGAACCCTTACGCTGGCCAGCGACAAGGACAAAGAGCGCATCTGAACGACGCAGGGGCGCCGTGCGAGACACGTAGAAACGGAGTGCTCTCACCAGATCCAAAGAGTGCAAATCCTTTTCACATTGGTGAATTGGATTAGGGCAAAATGAAGGTAAGGAGATATCCTGATTGAGATGGAAAGGGGATACCACCTTAGGGAGAAATTCCGGGACAGGACGCAGAACCACCTTATCCTGGTGAAAAACCAGGAAGGGGGCTTTGCATGACAGTGCTGCAAGCTCCGACACTCTTCGGCGTGATGTAACTGCCACTAGAAATGCCACCTTCTGCGAAAGACGTGATAAAGAGACATCCCGCAGCGGTTCAAAAGGTGGTTTCTGAAGAGCCGTTAGCACCCTGTTAAGGTCCCAGGGTTCCAGCGGACGCTTGTAAGGTGGGACTATGCGGCAAACTCCCTGCAGGAACGTGCGGACCTGCAGAAGCCTGGCCAAGCGCTTTTGAAAAAATACGGAGAGCGCCGATACTTGTCCCTTGAGAGAGCCGAGTGACAAACCCTTGTCCATTCCGGATTGGAGGAAGGAAAGAAAAGTGGGTAAGGCAAACGGTCAGGGAGAAAAACCATTATCAGAGCACCAGGATAAGAAGATCCGCCAAGATCTGTAATAGATCTTGGCTGACGTTGGTTTCCTGGCCTGTCTCATAGTGGCAATGACATCCTGAGATAATCCTGAAGACGCTAGGAGCCAGGACTCAATGGCCACACAGTCAGGTTGAGGGCCGCGGAATTCAGATGGAAAAACGGCCCTTGTGACAGCAAGTCTGGGCGGTCTGGAAGCGCCCACGGTTGACCCACCGTGAGATGCCAAAGATCCGGGTACCACGATCGCCTCGACCAATCTGGAGCGACGAGAATGGCGCGACGACAGTCGGACCTGATCTTGCGTAACACTCTGGGCAGCATCGCCAGAGGAGGAAATACATTGATCTGAAGAGAGGACTCTACCGGAGTCCAGGTTCCCTGAGCCCTGTGGTGGAGGAAAACCACTCCCCACCCTGACAGGCTCGCGTCCGTGGTGACCACAGGCCAGGTTGGGGGTAGGAAGGATTTTCCTTGCGATAGAGAATTGGGAAGGAGCCACCACTGAAGAGACGTCTTGGTTGCAAGGGACAGAGAGACGTTCCTGTCTAGGGAAGTCGACCTCCTGTCCCATTTGCGGAGAAAGTCCCATTGGAGTGGCCGCAGATGGAATTGCGCGAACGGCACTGCCTCCATCGCTGCCACCATCTTCCCCAGGAAGTGCATGAGGCGCCTCAAGGGGTAGGAGTGACTCCGAAGGAGAGATTGCACCCCTGCTTGTAGAGAAGCTGTTTGTCCCGCGGTAGCTTGACTACCGCTGACTGAGTATGAAACTCCATCCCGAGGTAAGTCAGTGATTGGGTCGGTGTCAACTGGGATTTGGGGAAGTTGATTATCCACCCGAATCGCTGGAGAGTCGCCAGAGCGACAGTAAGGCTGTCTTGACACGCCACCCGAGAAGGTGCCCTGACTAGGAGATCGTCTAAGTAGGGAATCACCGAGTGGCCCCGAGAGTGAAGGACCGCCACAACGGATGCCATAACTTTGGTGAACACCCGTGGGGCTGTCGCCAGGCCGAATGGCAATGCCACGAACTGAAGGTGTTCGTCCCCGATGGCGAAACGCAAGAAGCGTTGATGTTCGGGTGCGATCGGCACATGGAGATAAGCATCCTTGATGTCGATCGATGCTAGGAAGTCTACTTGTGACATCGAGGCGATGACCGAGCGGAGAGATTCCATCCGAAACCGTCTGGTTCTCACATGTCTGTTGAGCAGCTTGAGGTCCAGAACGGGACGGAATGACCCGTCCTTTTTTGGCACCACGAACAAGTCGGAGTAAAATCCGCCACCACATTCCTGAAGGGGCGGGAATCACAACTCCTTCCATCTTTAGAGCGTCCACCGCCTGAAAAAGTGCGTCGGCCTGTGCGGGGGGTGGGGAGGTTCTGAAAAAACGAGCCGTAGGTCGAGAGCTGAACTCTATCCTGTAACCATGAGACAGAATGTCTCTCACCCATCGGTCTTGAACGTGTGGCCACCAGGCGTCGCCAAAGCGGGAGAGCCTGCCACCGACCGAGGATGTGGCTAGATGAGGCCGAGAGTCATGAGGAGGCCGCCTTGGAGGCAGCGCCTCCGGCGGCCTTTTGGGGGCGTGACTTAGACCGCCACGCATAGGAGTTCCTCTGGCCTTTCTCCGGCATGCTGGATGAAGAGGATTGGGGCTTGACGGAGGGACGAAAGGACCGAAACCTCGATTGGACTTTCCGTTGCTGAGGTCTCTTAGGTTTGGACTGGGGTAAGGAAGAGTCCTTTCCCTTGGATTCCTTAATAATCTCATCCAATCGTTCGCCAAACAATCGGTCGCCAGAAAACGGCAAACCGGTTAAGAACCTCTTGGAGGCAGAGTCTGCCTTCCATTCGCGCAGCCACATGGCCCTGCGGACTGACACAGAATTAGCGGATGCCACCGCTGTACGGCTAGCAGAGTCTAGGACTGCGTTCATGGCGTAGGAAGAAAAAGCTGACGCTTGCGAAGTCAGAGACGCAACCTGCGGAGCAGAATTACGTGTGACAGCATTAATCTCAGCCAGACAAGCTGAGATAGCTTGTAGTGCCCACACGGCTGCAAAGGCCGGGGCAAAAGCCGCGCCCGTGGCTTCATAGATGGACTTCACCAGGAGCTCTATCTGCCTGTCAGTGGCATCCTTTAGCGATGAGCCATCTGCAACCGATACCACAGATCTAGCCGCTAATCTAGAGACTGGAGGATCCACCTTGGGACACTGAGCCCAACCCTTAACAACGTCAGAGGGGAAGGGGTAACGTGTGTCAGTAAGGCGCTTAGTAAAGCGCTTGTCCGGAACCGCTCTAGGCTTCTGGACAGCATCTCTGAAGTTAGAGTGATCGAAAAACGCACTGCGTGTACGTTTGGGGAACCGAAACTGGTGTTTCTCCTGCTGAGAAGCAGACTCCTCTACAGTAGGAGGCGGGGGAGAGAGAGATCCAACACCTGGTTGATGGACGAGATAAGATCATTTACTAAGGCGTCCCCTTCAGGTGTATCAAGATTGAGTGCAACGTCAGGTTCAGAGCCCTGAGCTGCGACGTCCGCCTCGTCCTCCAGAGAGTCCTCGAGCTGGGAACTCGAACAGCGTGAAGAGGTCGGGGAAGATTCCCAGCGGGCCCGCTTAGTCTGTCTGGGACTGTGTTCCGGGCAGGAGTCCTCCGCGTGGGACCTAGGGCCCAACCTGGGAGCGCGCTGCGGCGCGGAGCGAGAGGGGCCTGGAGGCGACGAGCTAACGGGGCCCGGGGCCTGTGTAAGGACCGGTCTGGACTGCAAAGCTTCCAGCAGCCTGGCAGACCATTTGCCCATAGACTGAGCCATGGATTGTGAAAGTGACTCAGAGTTTCTCAGCAAACGTAGCAAACTCTGTCCCTGCCGCCTGGACAGGGGGAGCACGTGGGTCTACATGAGCCGAGGGGTCCACTAGTGACCGAGGCTCCGGCTGAGCAAGCGAAACAGGGGTCGAGCATTGCTCACAGTGAGGGTAGGTGGAACCCGCAGGTAACATAGCCCTACAAGAGGTACAGGTCGCAAAAAAACCCTTTGCCTTAGCACCTTTGCTCCTTGTGGACGACATGCTGTGGTGTCCTAGGAGAGTGATCACTGAGGGTATATAGCCAAAAGTAAACAACCCGGCCGAACAGAGAAAATATATACATATACATATATACATATATATATATATACATATATATATATATATATATATATATATATATATATATATATATATATATATATATATATATATATATATATATATATATATATATATATATATATATATATATACATATATATATATATATATATACATATATATATACACTCTGGCACCCTAGGGGGACCAGCACCGGATGACCGGTGTGGTTTACCGACCGCCCAAAGCGGAGTGTGTGTCCACCAGATTCCCTGCCTTAGGTCTCCCAGAGCTGCAGAGCTCGTTCCTGAAAATCCTCCACCGGCAGAATGTGTTGTAAAAATGGCTGCCGGAGCTCTCAGGGGAGGAGGGAGCCGTGGGCGGCGACTGGTAAAGTGCGGGAATCTGGGGCCCCACAGTGATCAGTGAGGGGGGGGAAGGAAACCTAAAGTATGCTCCAGCCCTCACTGCCGACGTCAGGTCGACCGTCCTGCCCTTACCCCTGACTGGCAGGCCCGGGGGCGGGAGTTATGGTACTAGGCCGCAATGAAGCCGGGGACTAAATTTAATACCGCGGCCGAAAAACAGGCTCGGTCGGCGCGGAAGTCCCGGTCTTCACAAACCAGCAGCTGCTGCAGCGTCTGTGAAACAAGCGCTCCATGCACAGTCCCCATGGGGACACAGAGTACCTTTAGATGCAGGGCCCTGTCCCTGAGGATACATAGACTCCTGTCCGGCAGTTTCCACAGGGGCTGCGGAGGGAGCCCGGTCCCAGTAAATGGATGACCGGTCAGGATCCCACTTCTCCCAGAGCCTCTAAGGGATGGAGAAGGAAAACGGCATGTGGCTCCAGCCTCTGTACTCGCAATGGGCACCTCAATCTTAACAGCACCGCCGACGTAGTGGGGTGAGAAGGGAGCATGCCGGGGGCCCTGTGGGGGCCCTCTTTTCTTCCAACCGATATAACTAAAATGGGAATGCATGAGTGGATGTGTGCCTCCTTCCACACAAAGCATAAAACTGAGGAGCCCGTGATGCACGGGAGGGTGTATAGGCAGAGGGGAGGGGTTACACTTTTAAAGTGTAGTACTTTGTGTGGCCTCCGGAGGCAGAAGCTATACACCCAATTGTCTGGGTCTCCCAATGGAGCGACAAAGAAAGACAATTTGAAGACCCATCTTGGAGTCTTGAGATTAAAAACATTGCAGGCAGACAGCAGCATCAATCCCCCCCACCACCATAGTTTGTGTTGAATAAACCTTACTTCTGTGGTGTGCAACCAAAGAATGTGGGCTAACATGCAATTTTAAAAATCAAGAGATGCATGAGTGAAAGTCATAAGCCACTTGCTCCCAGAACCCTGGCACTACAAACAAGACAGAACTTGGAGAACCATCTTGAAGTCTTGATATTTAAAAACCATTCAGGCACACAGCAGATCAGTGGCATCAATTGCACCCCCTTCACATTTCCCCATAGTGTGTTTGCACAGCAAGGAGGTATGGTCCATGCAACACACAGGTTGTGGCCTCTGTGTCTCACATGGGTCAAAACACCAGGCACGGCCACTTATGTAAAAGCTGACGAGCTCCCACTCACCCCGGACTAGTAAGTAAACAAGTGGAGGTTATGAGGTCAGAGACCTGTGTGATAATAGTTTCGACGGTGATGCAGGAGGAGGAAGAAACAGCATACGTGGTTGATTTGATGGCGGTGGTTGGATAGGCCCGGTAAAATGCATTTTAGCACGGTGAGATTCCCACAGTAACGCATGTTGTTTGCGTATTTGCCGATTCATGCATGTAGTACTCAAATTATTGGAATGTTTGCCTCTACTGAGTCTGTGGAGGTGGCCTAAGCTATAGCTTGTTTGTTTAAACGTAATAAGAATATCTGTGTATGTAAATAATCAAAATATAGATATAGTTGCATAATTATCTGTGTGTCTATGTGGCAATTGCACAGATCTATAATATAAATCTAAGCTGTATAGTCATGAAGGGGGTGCCAAGGATAAGTGAACAGATGTATAAACAATGAACAAAGAAAGTATTTATGCTTATCAGTAGTCCAATCCATGAGATGAAATGTGGGTACCTACACTCCCCAACGCTCCCTATGCAGCTTCGATGTGTGAGAGAAAACAAATTGATACTTTTTGTACATGTCTGAAGGTTGGAATGTAATACTAAAATCTGAGCTATAGAATACACGAGTTCAGTTGGTGACGCTGGCTCAAGGAGAACATGTCTCATGTGTTCATTGTCTGATACATTAATATCGGCACTGATATACAGCTAATACGGCACCGGTCTCTGGATACCCTGTATGAAGATACCATTAGCTATCTTTACCAGAATCTCTACCTTGACAAGTCGCAGTTTACAACGTTGGCAGATTACTTAAGTTGGGTCTCCCTTTGCGGTCTCAAAAAAGGCCCAGACTAGGCAATTCTTCCTGCAAACTGCAGACCGGTGACCGCTGCTAGCCAGTCAGTTGTGGCGGAGGATGCAGTGCTTCTCATGGGTGCATCACTACGTGTTTGTATGGGAATTATCATAACCACCTCCTCTGTTGAGCTACACAGCTGCGTGCCTCTGGGTACACACAAAGTGGGATCTAAAACTTCATCATCAGTCTCTATATTGTCCTACTCCTCCTCTTCCCGACCTGACATCACATAACAGTACGCATGCACCTCAGGTATCGGAGTCTCATCATCATCACCTCCAGCCTCGGGGTTAACGTCAGTTGACAAGGGTCAGTGTATCCTGCTCGGATCGAACTTCATCTGGGCCAGGATCCAACTCACCAAGATTTTGGGCATCTGTGCAGATGCGGTCTTCCTCTTGAGTTTGGGAATCTTTGGAGCAGACCTCTGATGCCCATGGGATATAATATGTGAACAGCTTTGCAGATCCTCTCGTGTGTGGTTCACCACAGTCAGTTTGCCGGTTGGATACTTGTGACAAAGGGGAAACAACTGTAATTAGGGCAGCACCTCTGAGGAATGAACTGTTTGTGACGTTGAGATGAAAGAAGAGGAGAGGCCACTTGATGCAGCGCTTGACATCCACTCTAGCACATGCTGTTTATCGGCGTCATTTCGAAATTGAAGAAATATGCAGGTGCCAAAGAAATCTAGTGGAGTAGGCTGTCCAGCAATGGAAATTGTTCTCGGTTCTCTAGGGATAGGATGAGCAGCTGTTTGTTAAACCTCTGACTAACATAACTGCCCACACATACAGCTTGAACACCTTGCCTATTCACTTCTTCACAACAACCTTTATGTGATTTACCACTCATGGTTGATATATTCTTCCCCTTTTAAAACAGATGTTTCGCAACCCTATGGTCACACCTGTCAGACACCTCACACAAAAGATAAAATTATTTATTTCCTGCTTAAGATGGCAATATTGTGAAAGCACTAAAAGAAGGGAATTTTGTTACTTACCGTAAATTCCTTTTCTTCTAGCTCCTATTGGGAGACCCAGACGATTGGGTGTATAGCTACTGCCTCCGGAGGCCACACAAAGCATTACACTAAAAAGTGTAAGGCCCCTCCCCTTCTGGCTATACACCCCCAGTGGGATCACTGGCTCACCAGTTTTAGTGCAAAAGCAAGAAGGAGGAAAGCCAATAACTTGGTTAAACAAATTCACTCCGAGTAACATCGGAGAACTGAAAAACCGTTCAACATGAACAACATGTGTACCCGAAAAAACCCAAAAATCCCGAAGGACAACAGGGCGGGTGCTGGGTCTCCCAATAGGAGCTAGAAGAAAAGGAATTTACGGTAAGTAACAAAATTCCCTTCTTCTTCGTCGCTCCATTGGGAGACCCAGACGATTGGGACGTCCAAAAGCTGTCCCTGGGTGGGTAAAGAAATACCTCATGTTAGAGCTGCGAAGACAGCCCTCCCCTACGGGGAGGCAACTGCCGCCTGCAGGACTCTTCTACCTAGGCTGGCATCCGCCGAAGCATAGGTATGCACCTGATAATGTTTGGTGAAAGTGTGCAGACTCGACCAGGTAGCTGCCTGGCACACCTGTTGAGCCGTAGCCTGGTGTCGCAATGCCCAGGACGCACCCACGGCTCTGGTAGAATGGGCCTTCAGCCCTGATGGAACCGGAAGCCCAGCAGAACGGTAGGCTTCAAGAATTGGTTCTTTGATCCATCGAGCCAGGGTGGCTTTGGAAGCCTGCGACCCTTTGCGCTTACCAGCGACAAGGACAAAGAGTGCATCGGAGCAGCGCAGGGGCGCCGTGCGTGAAATGTAGATTCTGAGTGCACTCACCAGATCTAACAAATGTAAATTCTTCTCATACCGATGAACTGCATGAGGACAAAAAGAAGGCAAAGAGATATCCTGATTAAGATGAAAAGAGGATACCACCTTCGGGAGAAACTCCTGAATGGGGCGCAGCACTACCTTGTCCTGGTGGAAGACCAGGAAAGGAGCCTTGGATGACAGCGCTGCTAGCTCAGACACTCTCCGAGGAGATGTGATCGCTACCAGAAAAGCCACTTTCTGTGATAGTCTAGAAAGTGAAACCTCCCTCAGAGGCTCGAAGGGCGGCTTCTGGAGGGCAACTAGTACCCTGTTCAGATCCCATGGATCTAACGGCCGCTTGTACGGGGGTACAATATGACAAACCCCCTGCAGGAACGTGCGCACCTTAGGAAGTCGTGCTAGACGCTTTTGAAAAAAGACGGATAGCGCCGAGACTTGCCCTTTAAGGGAGCCGAGCGACAAACCTTTTTCTAACCCAGATTGCAGGAAAGAAAGAAAGGTAGGCAATACAAAAGGCCAGGGAGACACTCCCTGAGCAGAGCACCAGGAAAAGAATATCCTCCACGTTCTGTGGTAGATCTTAGCGGACGTGGGCTTCCTAGCCTGTCTCATGGTGGCAACGACCCCTTGGGATAATCCTGAAGACCCTAGGATCCAGGACTCAATGGCCACACAGTCAGGTTCAGGGCCGCAGAATTCCGATGGAAAAAAGGCCCTTGGGACAGTAAGTCTGGTCGGTCTGGTAGTGCCGACGGTTGGCCGACCGTGAGATGCCACAGATCCGGGTACCACGACCTCCTCGGCCAGTCTGGGGCGACGAGTATGACGCGGCCGCAATCGGATCTGATCTTGCGTAACACTCTGGGCAAGAGTGCCAGAGGTGGAAACACATAAGGGAGCCGGAACTGCGACCAATCTTGCACTAAGGCGTCTGCCGCCAGAGTTCTGTGATCGCGAGACCGTGCTATGAAGGTTGGGACCTTGTTGTTGTGCCTGGACGCCATTAGGTCGACGTCCGGCCTTCCCCAGCGGCTACAGATTTCCTGAAACACGTCCGGGTGAAGGGACCATTCCCCTGCGTCCATGCCCTGGCGGCTGAGGAAGTCTGCTTCCCAGTTTTCTACGCCGGGGATGTGAACTGCGGATACGGTGGAGGCCGTGGCTTCCACCCACGTCAGAATCCGCCGGACTTCCTGGAAGGCTTGCCGACTGCGTGTCCCTCCTTGGTGATTGATGTATGCCACCGCTGTGGAGTTGTCCGACTGAATTCGGATCTGCTTTCCTTCCAGCCACTGCTGGAAGGCTAGTAGGGCAAGATACACTGCTCTGATTTCCAGAACATGGATCTGAAGGGTGGACTCCTGCTGAGTCCACGTACCCTGAGCCCTGTGGTGGAGAAAAACTGCTCCCCACCCTGACAGACTCGCGTCTGTCGTGACCACCGCCCAAGACGGTGGTAGGAAGGATCTTCCCTGTGATAATGAGGTGGGAAGAAGCCACCATTGCAGAGAGTCCTTCTGTGAAAAGGATACTTTCCTGTTCAGGGATGTTGACTTCCCGTCCCATTGGCGGAGAATGTCCCAATAAGAGGACGCAGATGAAACTGCGCAAACGGAACCGCCTCCATTGCCGCCACCATCTTCCCGAGGAAGTGCATGAGGCGTCTTAAGGAGTGCGACTGACCTTGACGGAGAGTCTGCACCCCAGTCTGTAGTGACCGCTGCTTGTCCAGCGGAAGCTTCACTAGCGCTGAGAGGGTATGAAACTCCATGCCAAGATACGTTAGTGATTGGGTCGGTGACAGGTTTGACTTTGAGAAGTCGATGATCCACCCGAACGTCTGGAGAGTCTCCAGCGCAACATTCAGGCTGAATTGGCATGCCTCTTGAGAGGGTGCCTTGACAAGTAGATCGTCCAAGTAAGGGATCACAGAGTGTCCCTGTGAGTGCAAGACTGCTACCACTGCCGCCATGACCTTGGTGAACACCCGTGGGGTTGTCGCCAGACCGAATGGCAGAGCTACGAACTGAAGATGGTCATCTCCCATCACGAAACGTAGAAAACATTGGTGCTCTGTAGCAATCGGCACGTGGAGATAAGCATCTTTGATGTCTATTGATGCTAGGAAATATCCTTGAGACATTGAGGCAATGACGGAGCGGAGGGTTTCATCCGGAACCGCCTGGCCTCCACGTGCTTGTTGAGCAGTTTTAGGTCCAGAACGGAACGGAAAGAGCCATCCTTTTTTGGCACCACAACCAGATTGGAGGAAAACCGTGTCTCGTTCCTGAAGAGGAACAGGGATTACCACTCCTTCTGCCTGCAGAAGAGCATCGGCTCGGTGGGGAGGTGGGGACGTTCTGAAGAATCGAGTCGGAGGATGAGAACAGAACTCTGTCCTGTGCACGTGGGCACAATGTCCCTCACCCACCGGTCTATGACCTGTGGCAGCTAAATGTCGCCAAAGGCGAGCGAGTCTGCCATCAACCGCGGATGCGGAGAGATGAGAGAGCTGAGAGTCATGAGGAGACCGCCTTGGTAGCGGTTCCTCCGGCTGCCTTCCTTGGGCGTGATTGAGCCCCCGGAAACTGAGCCCCTCTGAGGCTTTTCAGCTCTTTTGGACGAGGACAATTGGGACCTGCCCGAGCTTGGGAAGGACCGAAACCTCGACTGTCCTTCCAGGACAGCATTAATAGGGTAAGTCGCAATGCAGACATTGCGAGGTTACGGACGCGCCTGCGGCACAAATGTACATATGCTCAAGACCAGCTGTGCAAGAACAGCTGAAAAGCTTAGGGTGCCCATACGGCTGTAAATGCCGGAGCAACCGACACGCCGATAGCCTCATAGACAGATTTCAACCAGAGTCCATCTGTCTGGCATCTTTAAGTGAAGTCCCATCTCCACTGCAACTATAGCTCTAGCCGCAAGCCTGGAGATTGGAGAATCCACCTTTGGACCCTGGGTCCCGCGCTTGACCACGTCAGGGGGAAAAGGATAACGTGTATCCTTAATACGTTTGGAGAAAACGCTTATCTGGTAAGCGTGGTGTTCCTGGACTGCTTCTCTGAAGTCAGCGTGGCCAGAAAAATACTCAATATACGTTTGAGCTACTGAAATGGGACTTCTCCTGCTGTGAAGCTGACTCCTCCGCTGGGGGAGCTGAGGGAGAAAGATCCAACATTCCATTGATGGACGCTATAGGATCATTCCTTATGGCGTCACCATCCGGTGTATCCGGATTGAGAGCGTTGTCAGGATCAAAGTCCTGATGAGCTACGTCTGCCTCATCATACAGAGAGCCTCCTGGGACCCCCCCCGGAGCATCGATTTTATTCCCAATGAGGGTGGCCAGGGAGCAATGATCCAGATTGCCCATGGCCTGTCCGGACTGCAAGTCTCTATCCCATTGCAACTCCATCCCTGTCCTTGGACAGGGTTGACAGGTGGTTCCTTTGGCCACGTCTAGTAGAGACCCCGGCTGACCAAGTGCTCCAGGGGAGCATTGCACACAATGGGGTTCAGTGCCGTGGAACAGTATCACATGCAGTAAAAACAGCATCGAAAGCCTGTGTTGCTTATATGCTGTTGCCGACTAGCCATCTAGGACATAGAGCCAAGAATGGCGACCGTACAATGCAATGTATAGCATACAAGCATAAAGTACAATGAACACTGCAGCACATGCAATACAAGCAGCATAGAAAGCCTGTGCCTTGGCACCCCTGCTTTTCTGCTGCTGTAGACTAGCCATCTAGGGGAATATAGCCCAGAATATCGACCATACAGTGCAATGTATAGCATACAAGCATAAGTACAAATGAACACTGCAACCCCTGCAATACAAGCAGCATAGAAAAAACCTGTGCCTCAGCACCCCTGCTTTTCTGCTGCTGTAGTCTAGTCATTCTAGGCGAAAATAGCCCAGACTAGGGACCGTACAGTGCAGTGTATAGCATACAAGCATAAATACACATGAACACTTCAGTACATGCAATACAAGCAGCATAGAAAGCCTGTGCCTTAGCACCCCTGCTTTCCTGCTGCTGATGTGTCGCCATCTAAGAGGGCATATAGCCAAAAATAGCGACCTATGCAGTGTAAGCATAAAAATACAAATGGACAACTGCGGTATTTAGTGGGGTCAGCACTTCAGGTGCCGCTTACCGCCCGCCTATAAGCGGGTGTGTGGTCGCCCTAGTCCTGTGCCTGGTTGCCCAGAGTCCGATCTCTCAGCTCGGACTGCAGGAATGGCTGCCGGCGTCCTTCTCCAGCTCGTGTGAGTAGGGGCGGGCTGTGGGCGTGCCCCCAAGTCAGAGCGGGAAACCGGCGTCCCACAGTGTCCAGTGAGAGGGCTGGAGCATGTAAATAAGGCTCCAGCCCTCGGCGCTGCTGATTGTACAGCGTCTCTCCCCTACCCTGATTGACAGGGTGGGGGCGGGAACGAAGCGGAGCTAGGCCGCAAAAGCCGGGGACTGGATTTATAAGCGCCGCCGCCGTAAAAGCGCGGTCGGCGCTAAGTCCCCGGCGCACTACAAGTCCCAGCCGCGCCGCCGCTCCCGAGCGTCCGGCGCGGTAGTTCCCCATACATAAAGTCACTCAGCTAGGCTGCAGTGACTGTAACCCTTTACTGTCCCCGGCGCACTAGCACACCCAGCAAGTCTGGAGTGTGCTGTGCCTGTGTGTACGGGGACACAGAGTACCTGAATGGTGCAGGGCCATGTCCCTGAACGGTACCCAGCTCCGTATCCAGCAGGTTCAATGGGTCTGTGGATGGAGCCCGGCCTCAGGGCTTTGGGGCCGGTAAGATCCCACTTCCTCAGAGCCCCTCAGGGGGATGTGGAAGGAAAACAGCATGTGGGCTCCAGTCGCCGTACCAGCAATAGGTACCTCAACCTTACAAACCACCAGCGGGGTGAGAAGGGAGCATGCTGGGGGCCCTATATGGGCCCTCTTTTCTTCCATCCGATATAGTCAGCAGCTACTGCTGACTAAACAGTGGAGCTATGCGTGGATGTCTGACCTCCTTCGCACAAAGCAGAAAAACTGGTGAGCCAGTGATCCCACTGGGGGTGTATAGCCAGAAGGGGAGGGGCCTTACACTTTTTAGTGTAATGCTTTGTGTGGCCTCCGGAGGCAGTAGCTATACACCCAATCGTCTGGGTCTCCCAATGGAGCGACGAAGAAAATACCAATAACTTGAAAATGTGGTTCACTGCGAAATTTTGAGCAGGCACTGAAAAGTGCCAATAACTTTTTAGCTAGCTCACTAGCAAATATACAGCAGGCAGTACTAACTTTTGAATTAGCTAAATATGTCTTGCCACTTTTCATTGCTAGCTCAAAATTACGCAAAGTGCCAAGACATATTTAGCTAGTTCACTAGCAATTTTACAGCAGGCGGTACTAACTAACAATACCTAGAAATGTGATTGACTGCGTAATTTTGAGCAGGGAATGAAAACTGACAAGACCTTTTTACCTAGTTCAGTAGCAAATTGACAACAGGCAGTACTAACAATAAATAGAAATCTGACTGACTGGCTAATTGGGAGAAGGCTGTAATAAGTAGCAATAGCTATTTTATCCTTCACTGACACCTCTTTAGCAGGCACGGACAATCCTTATTTCTGTCATTAAATGCCGATTTGTCGCTCACACTTTTCCCTACACTGCACATCCCTATTATACACTATTGCTCTTCTATCTAGCTCAACTACTTAACATTAAACCCTTAGCTAAGAAAACTGTCTAGCAGCCCCGACGGGGGCACGGCAGCAGCACATTCCCTAACGTTTCACATTTCCAAGTTGGCGCCGACGCCGCATGTCCGCAATTTTATATGCAGAGGCACATGTGACTTAGGCTGCCAATGACACAAGTCCTTGTGTCTGAACCGCTGTTTGCTGCACAATGATTGGCTGCAAGAACGTCTGCAAAGTAAAAAAAAAAAAAAAAAAAGAAGAAAAATGGCGCCGCGCCACTCCCGAGTCCCCACCCCCTCTATTCATTAAACACATCCCCCCCCATTCATCGTTCAGCACCACAATCCTATCCAAAAGCATTTCTTTAAAACGCGATCAGTGACCGAACATTACCGACTTTTGGGGAAAGTGCTCAGATTACCGAGCCTGAAACGAACAGGCTAAAGGGTACTTTGCACACTACGACATCGCAAGCTGACGCTGCGATGCCGAGCGCGATAGTCCCCGCCCCCGTTGCAGCAGCGATATCTTGTGATTGCTGCCGTAGCGAACATTATCGCTACGGCAGCTTCACATGCACTTACCTGCCCTGCGACGTCGCTCTGGCCGGCGACCCGCCTCCTTCCTAAGGGGGTGGGTCGTTCGACATCACAGCGACGTCACACGGCAGGTGGCCAATAGAAGCAGAGGGGCGGAGATGAGCGGGACGTAAACATCCCGCCCACCTCCTTCCTTCCGCATTGCCGGTGGAGGCAGGTAAGGATATGTTCCTCGCTCCTACGGCTTCACACACAGCGATGTGTGCTGCCTGCTGGAACGAGGAACAACATCGTAACATCGGTCCTTCCGAAATTATGGAAATGTCGGACCCTACACCGATCATACGATAACGACGCTTTTGCGCTCGTTAATCGTATGTAAAAGGATTCACAAACTGCGATGTCGACAGTGACGCCGGATGTGCGTCACTTTCGATTTGACCCCACCGACATTGCACCTGCGATGTCGTAGTGTGCAAAGTACCCCTTAGGCTCATACAGAACTTGAAATCGGCAAACCTTTCTTGAACAGGTTCGCTCATCTCTACTTCTAAGGGCTGCTTCTCACTCGCGAGTTTCTCGCAGTAGAGCAATGCGAGAAAATCTCGCATTGGAATCGGACACATGTTAGTCAATGATTCAGCTCGCATTTGCGATTTTTTTCTCAGTCCAAATCGGACTGAGAAAAAAAAAAAATCGCAGCATGCTGCTTTTTTGCAAGTTTCTACTGCGAGTCTCTCCAATGCAAGTCTATGGGAGCGTGTAAATAATCGGATGTCACGGGACGGCACTCACCTTCCTAGTGACTTGCGATTTTCTACATACATTTCTCGCATGTTTCCTAAAACACTGGAAACGAGTGATGTGTCACAATGTCTGTCAATCACTATTCTCTGTCTGTCGGTCTCTCCCTCTCAGTCTCTATTTTCTCTCTGTCGGTCCGTCACTATCTCTGTCCCTCTCTCACAGTCTGTCGGTCATTTTCCCCTCCTCTTTCATACTCACCGTTCCCCGATCCCCGGCGTGGCCGGTGGGCGTGTCTATACTGTGCAGTGAAATAAATAATTAAATAATTAAAAAAAAACGGCGTGCGGTCCCCCCAATTTTAATACCAGCCAGATAAAGCCATACGGCTGAAGGCTGGTATTCTCAGGATGGGGAGCTCCACGTTATGGGGAGCCCCCCAGCCTAACAATATCAGTCAGCAGCCGCCCAGAATTTCCGCATACATTAGATGTGACAGTTCTGGGACTGTACCCGGCTCTTCCCGATTTGCCCTGGTGCGTTGGCAAATCGGGGTAATAAGGAGTTAATGGCAGCCCATAGCTGCCACTAAATCCTAGATTAATTATGTCAGGCGTCTCCACGAGATACCTTCCATGATTAATCTGTAAGTTACAGTAAAACACACACCCGAAAAAATCATTTATTAGAAATAAAAAACACTAACAAATTCCCTGGTTCACCTATTTAATAAGCCCCAAAAAGCCCTCCATGTCCGGCGTAATCCAGGATGGTCCAGCGTCGCTTCCAGCTCTGCTGCATGAAGGTGACCGGAGCAGCAGAAGACCCCGCCGCTCCTGTCACCTCCACGTGGCAACTGAGGTGAGTAGCGCGATCAGCTGAGCGGTCACTGAGGTTATCCGGTGGCCGCGGGTCACCTCAGTGACAGCTCAGCTGATCGTGCTATTCCCTTCAGTTGCTGCGTGGAGCTGACAGGAGCGGCGGTGTCTTCTGCTGCTCCGGTCACCTCCATGCAGCAGCGCTGGATGCGATGCTGGACCATCCTGGATTACGCCGGACATGGAAGGCTTTTTGGGGCTTATTAAATTGGTGAACCAGGGAATTTGTTAGTGTTTTTTATTTCTAATAAATGATTTTTTCAGGTGTGTGTGTGTTTATTTACTGTAACTTACAGATTAATCATGGAAGGTATCTCGTGGAGATGCCTGACATGATTAATCTAGGATTTAGTGGCAGCTATGGGCTGCCATTAGCTCCTTATCACCCCGATTTGCCAACGCACCAGGGCAAATCGGGAAGAGCCGGGTACAGTTCCAGAACTGTCACATCTAATGTATGCGGCAATTCTGGGTGGCTGCTGACTGATATTGTTAGGCTGGGGGGCTCCCCATAACGTGGAGCTCCCCATCCTGAGAATACCAGCCTTCAGCCGTATGGCTTTATCTGGCTGGTATTAAAATTGGGGGGAACCGCACGCCGTTTTTTTTTAATTATTTAATTATTTCACTGCACAGTATAGACACGCCCACCGGCTGCTGTGATTGGGTGCAGTGAGACACCTGTCACTCAGCGTGGGGGTGTGTCTCACTGCAACCAATCATAGGCACCTGTGGGCGGGGAAAGCAGGGAATACGAAATTGTTTAATGAGCGGCCGGCTTTTTCAAAATAGTAAAAGCCGCCGGAACAGTGTGAACGCCGTGCAGTGCTGCACCGGGGATCGGTGAGTATGAGAGAGGGCTGCTAACTTCAGTCACTCAGGGGATTAGCGGTAACCGGTGAGTCCTTCACTGGTGACCGCTAATCAGAACGCGGCACAGACAGAGCCGCAGCATGACAATGAAGTCGGGTGAAGTTCACCCGAGTTCATTCTGATTGTGCGGCTCTGTCTGTGTCTGCTGTCATCTGCCATTAAGCTCTGCTGCATGGCTGTCTGTGTCTGCTGTCAGCGGCCATGTAGCAGAGCTGAACGGCAGATGACATAGTAAAAAATACGCATTACACACTCATTACACACGCTAGTAAAATCATAAATTTATTCAGAAAAAGCATCGCACTTGCGTTGCACTCGGACCGAACGTGAACTAAAATCAGCCGAGTTTTTTTCAGCTCAGTCGGACCGATTTTACTTGCATAGATGTGTTTCCAGCCTAACCTTCACAAACAGACACCTCGCCCTCACAATAATTTTACAATTTGGAGCCTGCAGCCTTCTCTGTATGAATGGGTGTAAGAATACGACACACAGAGACCAGAGCGCTTCCAAAAACAAGTAAAAAGTCTCATAAAATTATATTATTTTATATTGTATACACATAAAACACTTTGCACAAAAAAAAAAAGAAAGTTTTCAGCGCGCAAGGAAAAGTCAAGAAAAAGCCATTGATCCTGCAGAATAAAAGTGTGCTATGTAATACAAGACGTAATAAAAAAATTCTGTGCTGATCCTGGGATTTTTTGACAAGATACGCAGCGGTCAGCGAGCGCCGCGCAGGACAAGGCAGCCGTGAAGTGTGAGAATAGGTAAGTGACGAAATCCCAAAATTAACCCTGTAATTGTAGGGGGATTTTCACGCTATTATAAAGTTCCAGAAAAGGTTATTTAGAAAAAAAGCCTTTAAATATTTTTTTTTTTTTTTTAAATATCGGTTTTTCGTTTCGAGGGCCGTCCTTAATCATGGGCAATCAGATGAATGTCTGGCGGCTCAAGGAGTAGGACGTCCTTACCTACAACATCCATAAGGGCCTATATGTTGTGCAGACCCAAGACAATGGCTGACCGCTATAACATGGGCATACCCTGGGTGTCCGCACAAATTCTTTGTCGTCTAGCGATTTCCTGTCCTGATACGATATAAAAAGGCACCAACTACGTTTGTGATTATCCTACGCAGGTTTCCTCCCTGATAGAGCCTAAAGTGATCACTTTAGGGCCTTTTTAAGGTCACTATATAATAATGAAATGCTCTGGGATGGCGGTGGGGATGGGGGGTGCCATCTGGCACAATATTTGGGGTTGTAGCTGGTGAGGGGGTCGGAGAGGGAACATGATCAGGTCTCTCCTTAGTTCATATAAAAGGCAGTTCTATGGTGTCCCTGTGACGGTTCCTCCCCGTGTCCTGGTGGCCAGGTCCCTTCTCGTACAAAAAATCACGTGCCTTACCACGTCTCTCCTCGGCCAAGAGAAAAGAGCGAGTGATTGAGGAAGAGAAGGAAGAGGGAGGGAGAGGGAGGGAGCAAAAACGCTCACATATAGGAGTCCGATTCCAGTATCTGTCCTGGGCAGTATGGCTTTACTCCGCGAAAGGTTGGAACATGTTGAGCTCGGAAAACTCCTCATTGTTGTAGCTGGAGGTCTGATCTCCCAGCATGGACAACATGTCCTAGAAGGGCGGGTGGGGAAAAGAAAATGAGAAAATCACAATTCGGCTCCAGTTACATCAGCAGCAGTGTGATAAGGCAATATATTTGCAGGTTGCTTCTTGCGAGAAGTGATCACAACACAACCGCATTGACTTTCATTACACCGAAATGCATTGTGTGAGGATTAGACTTACTGGAAAGACCTCTGACTGGCCGGCCTGGGGCTGGATGTGGGCTTCTGTGTTGTTCTGGCCGTGATGTTGACTCTGGGGCCACTGAGGCCAAACTCCTACCGCATCTGCTGCCCGAGACTGGAAGGGAACGCGAGGCTGCCCCACCTCTGTGGCTGAGGAGACACCACCAGGGAGGTCAGTATCAGCACAGCACCGTAGAGGGGAACAATCACACTCACCATCCATAAGTGGCACCCCATCATCCCCCTAAACATAATTCATCCATCAGTCTTCCTCATGATCAGTCCCCTTTGTCAGCTTCATTCTTCCACACTCGTCAACATCATCCTTCCTCCTTCTCATCCCCTAGTCAAGTCTCCATCCCCCTCTCATTCTCCTCTACTCACTCCTCCATCCCCTCAACTCATTCCTGTATCACTCATCCCTTCATCCCCCATACTCATCTCTCCAAATCACGCCCCCTACAAATTCCTCCATGCCCCAAATCATCCCTCCATCACCCTACTCATCCCTCCATGCCCTGAAATAATTCCTCCATCACCCCTACTCACCCCTCCATGCCCTCAATTACTCCATCCCCCTTACTCACACCTCTATCCCCCTACTCATCCCTACATGCCCTCAAATAATTTCTCCATCCCCCTACTCACGCTTCCATCCCCCCTAATCTTCATCCCCCTCCTCATCCCTCCATCCCCCTCATTCCCCCTACTCACCCCTCCATTCCCTCTCCATTCCCCCTTCTCACCCCTCAATTCCCCCCTCCATCCCACCTTCAAACCCCTCCATTCAATCTACTCATCCCCCCCTACTCATACCTCCATTTCCCTACTCATTCCTCCATTCCCCCTTCTAACCCCTGCATCCAATTTACTCATTCCCCCTACTCATGCCTCCATCCCCCTACTCATGCCTCCATTCCCCCTCCTCACCCCTCCATCCCCATCATCCTTCTAACTTCCCCTTACTCATCCCTACCCCCTCCTCATCCTTCCAACTTCCCTTCCTCATCCCTCCTTCCCTGCGTCCCCCCTCCTCATCCATCCATCCCCCCTCATCATCTATCCATTAAAATTAATATCAGAACTCTCATAAACCCTTTTGGAGGACCCATCACCAGGTTATATGGTCAGTTTTTGCTCTCATATTATTACCGCTAATCCCAATTACTTGTTTTTGTGTTTTATTTTTTTTTTTTAATATCCTCCATATCGTTCCAGAGATCTGGGGCTTTTTTAATTTGGTGCTAATTTTATGGTTTACAAGGAGGGTGGGGGAAAGGTCTCACAAAGAAATTATGCAGAGGAGCCTAAATACACGCCCCCGAGGATCCAGTGAGCAATGCCTCTTGAAAACAAAAAGGCCAATATCTCTTGGACCTTATGGCGGATTTAAAATAAACAAAACACAAGATACTTAGGGGAGCAGAGGGAATATAACGGGCACAAACATTGGCTAATTTTAACTGCGGAACACATGCTATTTAAAACAAAAAAAAAATAGAAACTTAAGAGGGCTATTTTTTACCAAAGTTGTTGCTCCTACTGGCCAGGTTGGGGTATGTGGCTGCAGCGGGAGAGGAAGTTGAACTCTGGGACGACAATGGGCTGAAGTTGGTAGGGGTCGTCTGAAAGTTGCCCATGCCAAACGGAGGAGACTGGGTCTTTGCTGCCTGTAAAATCGGAACCATGTGTCTGGTGTAAAAACCAAGTCTATGGAAAACCAATTTATTATGATTAATGGGTCATTTCAACCTGTGCGGTGAAGGATGGACGTGTGCCAGAGCTCCAGTTGGTGCCGGTGACTTGTGTGGGGCTGGGATGCCGTGATATCTGAGCGAGAATCTGCCCTGCAGACACCGGCTGCTGGATAATGTTCCCTGAAGAAACTAGCCCGCCGCTCCTTATGGGAAAAAAAACAATACACAAATATCTTAATCTATGGTGCCCCCTGGTGGTCATATACAAATAATATCAGGGTCGCGAAACGCTATATGGAGCGAGCACAGGGGGACACAAGACCCCTAATCTCTGGCAACACCAGTCATCTATGTATCGTGGGTAAGCGATTATTGTGTCCTTTTCATTGGTTGGGTTCGGGGGGGGGGGGGGGTCTCACCTGAAGTTGTCCACTTGGCGGGGGACAGGCGTGAAAGTGGTAGCTTGGGGGAAGAGTTGCTGGTTGCTGGGTACCCCACTAGGATTAAGTGCTTTATTCTGGTCTGTGAATAGGAGAAAAAAAAACACCAAAACTATAAAATAAAAAAAAAAAAAAACACCAAAAACTAAAAGTGTGAGTGAGGGAGCAGACTACATTGTTTGTAGTCTGTTACCATGGAGACACATAGATCTGCAGAAAAGCAGTGGACGCTAAACAGAAGGACGTTATTCAATTACATAGGGTTCGCACCTGGGTTAATGCTGCCATAGATTTCGGCAAACCTAGAATCTCTCTCCTGTCCGTAGAGCGCGTCCGGCTTGTCCAGAGATTTGCTGTGATCCGGTACGGCTGACGTCACTTGCTGAACTGGAACCTTTAAGACAAAAAATTTCAGTGTAAGAGACCTTGTTTTTTACGTAGGGCACTTATAAACCGCTGTCAGCAATGGACAAAGGCATTTAAAGCGGTAAAACAGCGATCTGAGCTAGCTCTGATTACTGCTGTTAGAGGCAGATGGTGGCTGTTTAACACAGCCGGCATCTGTCATTTTTTTTTTCCTCAGACAGCTCCCATACACACTGTACACCAGATGTCAGGAAGGGGTTAAATATGAAATCCTGTTGAAGTGCAGGCTAATTTCGTATTTTAATGACAGCTTTTAGATGCACATAAAACCTTTTTTATGGAGGAGGGAAAGTAGTAAAATGAAATGTTACCGTGCTGAGGACTAACCTGTGTGTGGTTGTACGCTCCTAGACTATCCCTGCTGGGAACCACGTCCAGCTCTGGTTGTGGCGGAGGCTGTTGTCTGGGCACAAAAGGAGAATTTAGCCTTAAAATAGCCGGAGTGCTATAAAATACGAAGGGGTAGAGCGCTCCATGTGTGATGCATTACATCTAGTTCTCACGGAAGGTTTCACCTTACAGGACTGTCACCAAGTGGAGAATCGACAGGCCTGGCAGGAGAAATATCATCTATTCACTTGTAATACCACTCCCATCCACATGGTGCGCCATTACAATACCACTCACCTACTTTCACTCATACATATGTAGGAGCTGTAATACCACTCCCATCCACATGGTGCGCCATTACAATACCACTCACCTACTTTCACTCATACATATGCAGCACTTGTAATACCACTCCAATCCACATGGTGCGCCATTACAATACCACTCACCTACTTTCAGTCATACATATGCAGCACTTGTAATACCACTCACATCCACATAGTGCGCCATTACGATTCCACTCACCTACTTTCAGTCATGCCACTCCCACCCACATGGTGCGCCATTACAATACCACTCACCTACTTTCACTCGTGCATATGTAGCACTTGTAATACCACTCACATCCACATGGTGCGCCATTACGATTCCACTCACCTACTTTCAGTCATACATATGCAGCACTTGTAATACCACTCACATCCACATAGTGCGCCATTACGATTCCACTCACCTACTTTCAGTCATGCCACTCCCACCCACATGGTGCACCATTACAATACCACTCACCTACTTTCACTCATGCATATGTAGCACTTGTAATACCACTCCTATCCACATGGTGCGCCATTAAGATACCACTCACCTACTTTCACTCATACATATGTAGCACCTGTAATACCATTCCCATCCACATGGTGCGCCATTAAGATACCACTCACCTACTTTCACTCATACATATGTAGCACCTGTAATACCATTCCCATCCACATGGTGCGCCATTACGATTCCACTCACCTACTTTCACTCATACATATGCAGCACTTGTAACACCACTCCCAACCACATGGTGTGCAATTACAAAACCTCTCATCTACTTTCACTCATCCCTATGTAGCAGAATACTCCTGAGCGCCATTTAAAAGGTTCACATTGCCTCACTCACCTGGCAGACAGCTGTCCCGGACCCCCCATTTCCAGAGAGTGTGGAATGCTCTGGGCTAGTGGTGGTCTCTGCATAGAGTTGGCCAACGCTGGTCGTGACTCCTGGCTGGTGTTCCTAAGGATAAGAAAAAAATGCAATCCTGAAGAAAAAGGGGTCTTAGAGGGTTAATCTCCATCCTCGTGACAGGTACTGTCAGCAAGCAATTTTTCAATTTACTGGTTACTAAAATTTTCAGCCTTTCTTGAAATATTAACAGTTTTCTTAACAGCTTGTTGTCTAGGAGACCAACCAATGATAGACAGCATCCCATGAGCAGTGCTTACAAGCTCTTTTCAATTGAGCTTGTAAGCACGGTTTTGAAGCTGGCCAAGATAGCTGGAGTGCGCCGTTACCGCCTAATCCCAGCCAGGTACAGCACAGTGCTTAAAAGCTAGACAGCAGCGGTGGTCGGTCTCCTAGGCAACAAGCTATAAGCAAAAGAAAAGTGCCAATATCTCAAGAACGGCTGCAAATATTAATAAGCAGTAAATTGCAAAAGTGCTTTTACAAGCTCTATCCAATAGCCCTTTAACCAGCTCAAGTTCAAGTCCCCTTCTTACTACTAAAATGGCGACCACTTACTTTACGTTGGTGTTGGTGCAGATGATATACTCAATCTCATCGGAGTAGGGATTCTGGAAGGTGAATGAGCTGGTTCTCATGAGCAGCCATTCGCGGTTTTTGGATCTGAAGCGGAACATGACGGACAGAACCTGGCCTTTTAATTTCACCACCTGGATGAAGAAGCAATGAATGCAGATGTAGCATCATAAGCATGAATGGGCAATTCCTGTATCATCGTTAGCTACAAAATATCTGTGGCGCGTCACAGGTCATGGTCTAACTGGCCTTCAATATCTGGATACTGGGAAAGCAAAAGGTTAAACAGGATGAATTACAAACTATTTTCAGGATCTGTACTTTAAGGTACCGCCATGGGTCTTCTCACAGCCCCACATGTGTCAATCACAAGACCCGCAGACGGGATTTACAAATGCCCGAAACCAGCATAAAATGTGAAGACTACCTGCTGAAAACTGTCCCTTAACAGCTGTTCATCCTCCGGATGTGCGAACTCCACAATGCTTTTTCCTAGGAGTTCCTATGAACAAATGAGATCTGATCAGCAATATTGTACAGGAAGAGGAGGTGAGCTGTGACATCACCTATTGTGAATGGGGGATTCTGTGTTATCTACTGTATATTAGAGGTGTTATCAGTCATTATACAGGGGGGAGTAGGTGGTGACCTGTGACATCACCTATTGTGAACGGTGGATCCTGTGTTATCTACTGGAAATAAAAGCGTTATCAGTCATTGTACAAGGAGAAGGAGGAGGTGAGTTGTGACATCACATATTGTGAATGGTGGACTCTGTTAACTACTGTATGTATGGATGGAAGAGGAGGTGAGCTGTGAATGGTAGCTCACACCAATGAGTACTTAAGTATCATTCTCTGTCATCCAGAAGCCATTATTCCCCCTCACGTACCTGAGGCTGGTAGCCAACAGTTGCGGCGCATCGGTGGTCCACAAACGTGAACATGCCATCCACGTTGTGTCGGGAGATAAACTCTATTGGCTGGCAGACGCTATTCATGTCTGTGCAGTTAGGGGAACTTGTTACCTGTTGGGAAGGAAGTGACATTATATATCACGTATACTCTAATAGTTCACATCCCGGCAGGAATCACGTCTCACCTGTAACCTGCCAATGGCCACCAGGCAGAACTTGCTGCTCTGCCCTGCATCCTGGTCTTCATCCGGTAACGTGACCCCTGTCAATGTCAGAATGGCACACATCACCCAATGTCTGGATTATGTTCCGAGACCTGCACAGGAATCAGTATTGTAATACTATACAAACACTTACCTGCAGGCGGCCATGCTTTTATATATCCCGTGCAATGTACAACCACAAACTGAGGCTCGCCGTCCTTAGGAGGTCCAAGGCCGTTCCTTTAAGGCGAAGAGTAAAGAATTACTTTCAGGTAGAATTGTGGCCGCCGAGGACAGTGACCGGCTGATATTGCTACATCCGGACTTTACAGAATACGGACCACTCACCTGTTTCTGTTCCTCATGAAGCTGAGTCGGTTCATGGAGGCCGGATCCACGGCAGCACTCCCACATCTGAAAAAAAAACAAACAAAAAGACGTAGGGTGAAAGTTGGGTACGGACACACAACGTAGGCTCACAGCCGACACTCACCTCTAAGTGGCGACCACCGATCATGGCTCGAAAAGCGTTTAGATGCCGCTGTCATTCTCTGACAGCAGTATTGACATCTTGTGTGTGTATTCACTCTTTGTGACCTGCACAGACATCTCGCAATGCACTCTCACCCTCAGGGGTGGCGCATGCGCATATCGATAGTCCGGTTCCTGCAATGTCATCAGGATGGGCCCACTTCCCCCAAAGACTTGCATCTTGCGCAGGCGTGGTCAATCCCAAGGGGTGGCACATGCGCAGGTGTTGAGGTGGAGTACTGATCGGTGCAAATGCCGCCCCACTCGGGAATGATGGCGCTTGAGCGAGAGGTCAGTCTCTGTGACTTGCACAAGCGCCGTCATTCTTGAAGGTGGCGTAGATGCCATGTCCTGCTGCCCAAAAATCATCAGGATGTGCCCTCGTCCCTAAAGACTTGCATCTGGCGCATGCACATGAGCAGTATCGTCCTGATGATTTTACGACACTCAAACTATTCACCTGTGCATGTGCCTTCTCCGGGAACAAGAGCATGAGCGAGGTGCCATTCTCTGTGACTCTGAGATCTCGCACAAGTGCCATCATTCCCAGAAGAAGCACAGAGGCATAATCCAGCTATAAAGAACGATATCGCGCATGCGCCGCCGCCACTGGGGATGACAGCACCTGATCGAGGAGTTATGCTGTGACTTGTTCCCTCACATGAAATCTTACACAGATGTCATCATTACCGGGGGAAGCACATGCGCTGTGCTTTCCCCGGGAATGACAGTACATAAGCGAAGCATCATTCTCTGTGACTTCCACCCCTCCATCTTAGATCTGGTGTAGGCGCTATGATTCTTGGAGGCGATGTAGATGCATAAAGCGGCTCTCACAGACATTCTTGCGCATGCGCCGCCTCCGGTAGTGACTGCGTCTGAGCGAGAGGTCAATCTGTGTGACTTTATTCCACACTGGAGATCTTTTGTCATTCCCAGGGGCGGTGCAGATTTATAATCCAGCTCTCACAGACGTTCTGGCGTATGCGCCGCCTCCAGGAGTGACTGCGCCTAAGCGAGAGGTCACTCTGTGTGACTTGATCCCACACTGGAGATCTTTTATGTCATTCCCAGGGGAGGTGCAGATTTATAATCCACTCTCACAGACATTCTTGTGCATGCGCTGCCTTCGGGAATGATGCTGCGTGTGCGTACAACCACATCATATGGCCACTTAGCTATCCAAAGAGATAAATCCACTGTCAACTTTACGGCCCCGAATTAACGTGGTCTCACCTCATTCTGCAGATGAAGGACCTCCGTGAGCCCATACACATTCTCATGGAGGATTGCTGACCCTCTTTCTTCACTGTGCCTGTCTTTAGATCTAGGATGCGCCCTTTAAGAAAGGGAATGAGACACGATGCATAAAGAACAGCTCCTGCCGCCAGACAGAGCGCCTGGCACCTCAGCACCTACCCGTCATGGCGTTTTCCGCAGTGGAGAGCTGCTCCCGGAGCTTGTCCACATCATCGGGGTGGACCTGGTCATACAAGTTGCTCCCAAACCATTCCGTTTGCGGTTGGTTGAGGACGGGGGTCACCGAGTCTGACACGTACACGATCCTTCCCGTCTCGCAGGATACAACAAACAGGAAGCCGTCTGCAGCCTCCAGGATCAGGTGTTTTAACTCCTGTAGGGTATGAAAAAAAAAATGTGTTATGCATAGCGGTGCATAAGCATTGCTATGTATTGCTAGAATCATGATCTCCTGTAAATGCCAGCCACAGACGGACGTTCACAGTAGGATAATAATGACAGACACTGGCGTCATCATTTGACCCCCAGTACTCCACGATCACATCATGGGCACGCTGATGAGTAGCAACATTGACGCCCCCCCCCCCCTCTCCAGCCTGTTTGAATTAAGTGCCGCGTCAGAGATTGACAGCAGCGTTTAACAGGTGGAGCGGAGCTTGGTTGCAAACAGAGATCTGAACCTGTTAAATCGATCTGTGTGTTATTTTCCCTCAAGGTTTTAGGGTGGGTAGTGCGCCGCGCAGCCAAGGTCTTGTGGTGTGAGACTCAGTAGCTCCACTTGTACAGATGAACTACGAGGCCGTGATGGCAGGGGTGGGGTCTGTGCTGGCAGCGGTGGGGGGCAGTGATGGCAGGGGTGGGGGGCAGTGATGGCAGGGGTGGGGGGCAGTAATGGCAGGGGTGGGGGGCAGTAATGGCAGGGGTGGGGGGCTGTGATGGCAGCGGTGGGGACTGTGATGGTAGGGGTGGGGGGCTGTGATGGCAGGGGTGGGGACTGTGCTGGTAGGGGTGAAGACTGTGATGGCAGGGGTGGGGTCTGTGCTGGCAGCGGTAGGGACTGTGATGGTAGGGGTGGGGGGCTATGATGGAAGGTGTGGGGTTTGTGCTGGCAGCGGTGGGGACTGTGATGGCAGGGGTGGGGTCCGTGCTGGCAGCGGTGGGGACTGTGCTGGTAGGGGTGGGGTCTGTGCTGGCAGCGGTAGGGACTATGATGGAAGGTGTGGGGTTTGTGCTGGCAGGGGTGAAGTCCGTGCTGGCAGCGGTGGGGTCCGTGCTGGTAGGGGTGGGGTCCGTGCTGGTAGGGGTGGGGTCCGTGCTGGTAGGGGTGGGGTCCGTGCTGGCAGGGGTGGGGACTGTGAAGGCAGGGGTGGGGACTGTGAAGGCAGGGGTGGGGACTGTGATGGTAGGGGTGGGGGGCTGTGATGGCAGGGGTGGGGACTGTGCTGGTAGGGGTGAAGACTGTGATGGCAGGGGTGGGGTCTGTGCTGGCAGCGGTAGGGACTGTGATGGTAGGGGTGGGGGGCTATGATGGAAGGTGTGGGGTTTGTGCTGGCAGCGGTGGGGACTGTGATGGCAGGGGTGGGGTCCGTGCTGGCAGCGGTGGGGACTGTGCTGGTAGGGGTGGGGTCTGTGCTGGCAGCGGTAGGGACTATGATGGAAGGTGTGGGGTTTGTGCTGGCAGGGGTGAAGTCCGTGCTGGCAGCGGTGGGGTCCGTGCTGGTAGGGGTGGGGTCCGTGCTGGTAGGGGTGGGGTCCGTGCTGGCAGGGGTGGGGTCCGTGCTGGCAGGGGTGGGGACTGTGAAGGCAGGGGTGGGGACTGTGAAGGCAGGGGTGGGGACTGTGAAGGCAGGGGTGGGGACTGTGAAGGCAGGGGTGGGGACTGTGAAGGCAGGGGTGGGGGACTGTGAAGGCAGGGGTGGGGACTGTGAAGGCAGGGGTGGGGACTGTGAAGGCAGGGGTGGGGACTGTGAAGGCAGGGGTGGGGACTGTGAAGGCAGGGGTGGGGACTGTGAAGGCAGGGGTGGGGACTGTGAAGGCAGGGGTGGGGACTGTGAAGGCAGGGGTGGGGACTGTGAAGGCAGCGGTGGGGTCCGTGCTGGCAGCGGTGGGGTCCGTGCTGGCAGCGGTGGGGACTGTGATGGCAGGTGTGGGGTCCGTGCTGGCAGCGGTGGGGACTGTGCTGGCAGGGGTGGGGTCCGTGCTGGCAGCGGTGGGGACCGTGCTGGTAGGCGTGGGGTCTGTGCTGGCAGGGGTGGGGTCCGTGATGGCAGGGGTGGGGGGCTGTGATGGCAGGGGTGGGGGGCTGTGATGGCAGGGGTGGGGGGCTGTGATGGCAGGGGTGGGGGGCTGTGATGGCAGGGGTGGGGGGCTGTGATGGCAGGGGTGGGGGGCTGTGATGGCAGGGGTGGGGGGCTGTGATGGCAGGGGTGGGGTCCGTGCTGGCAGCGGTGGGGACTGTGATGGCAGGGGTGGGGGACTGTGATGGTAGGGGTGGGGTCTATGCTGGCAGCGGTAGGGACTGTGATGGTAGGGGTGGGGGGCTGTGATGGCAGGGGTGGGGGGCTGTGATGGCAGGGGTGGGGTCCGTGCTGGCAGCGGTGGGGACTGTGCTGGTAGGGGTGGGGTCCGTGCTGGCAGCGGTAGGGACTGTGATGGCAGAGGTGGGGACTGTGATGGCAGGGGTGGGGTCCGTGCTGGCAGCGGTGGGGTCCGTGCTGGTAGGGGTGGGGTCTGTGCTGGCAGCGGTGGGGACTGTGATGGCAGGGGTGGGGTCCGTGCTGGCAGCGGTGGGGACTGTGATGGCAGGGGTGGGGTCCGTGATGGCAGCGGTAGGGACTGTGATGGCAGAGGTGGGGACTGTGATGGCAGAGGTGGGGACTGTGATGGCAGGGGTGGGGTCCGTGCTGGCAGCGGTGGGGTCCGTGCTGGTAGGGGTGGGGTCTGTGCTGGCAGCGGTGGGGGACTGTGATGGTAGGGGTGGGGTCCGTGCTGGCAGCGGTGGGGGGCTGTGATGGCAGCGGTGGGGACTGTGCTGGTAGGGGTGGGGTCGGTGCTGGCAGCGGTGGGGTCCGTGCTGGCAGCGGTGGGGACTGTGCTGGTAGGGGTGGGGTCCGTGCTGGCAGCGGTGGGGACTGTGATGGCAGGGGTGGGGGGCTGTGATGGAAGGGGTGGGGTCCGTGCTGGCAGCGGTGGGGACTGTGATGGCAGGGGTGGGGTCTGTGCTGGCAGCGGTGGGGGGCTGTGATGGCAGGGGTGAGGGGCTGTGATGGCAGGGGTGGGGGGCTGTGATGGCAGGGGTGGGGGGCTGTGATGGCTGGGGTGGGGTCCGTGCTGGCAGCGGTGGGGACTGTGATGGCAGGGGTGGGGGACTGTGATGGTAGGGGTGGGGTCTGTGCTGGCAGCGGTGGGGACTGTGATGGCAGGGGTGGGGGGCTGTGATGGTAGGGGGCTGTGATGGTAGGGGTGGGGTCTGTGCTGGCAGCGGTAGGGACTGTGATGGTAGGGGTTGGGGGCTGTGATGGCAGGGGTGGGGGGCTATGATGGCAGCGGTGGGGACTGTGATGGTAGGGGTGGGGGGCTGTGATGGCAGGGGTGGGGACTGTGACGGCAGCGGTGGGGGCCGTGACGGCAGCGGTGGGGGCAGTGACGGCAGCGGTGGGGGCCGTGACGGCAGCGGTGGGGGCAGTGACGGCAGCGGTGGGGGCAGTGACGGCAGCGGTGGGGGCAGTGACGGCAGCGGTGGGGGCAGTGACGGCAGCGGTGGGGGCAGTGACGGCAGCGGTGGGGGCAGTGACGGCAGCGGTGGGGGCAGTGACGGCAGCGGTGGGGGCAGTGACGGCAGCGGTGGGGGCAGTGACGGCAGCGGTGGGGGCAGTGACGGCAGCGGTGGGGGCAGTGACGGCAGCGGTGGGGGCAGTGACGGCAGCGGTGGGGGCAGTGACGGCAGCGGTGGGGGCAGTGACGGCAGCGGTGGGGGCAGTGACGGCAGCGGTGGGGGCAGTGACGGCAGCGGTGGGGGCAGTGACGGCAGCGGTGGGGGCAGTGACGGCAGCGGTGGGGGCAGTGACGGCAGCGGTGGGGGCAGTGATGGCAGCGGTGGGGGCAGTGATGGCAGCGGTGGAGGCAGTGATGGCAGCAGTGGAGCAGGGCGGTGTGGCAAGTGTAACAGATGCTCTGTTGCCAGTGCGGTCGTCAAATAAATGGCGCCCAGAGTCTGCACGTGCGCAGATGGAACTCTTGGCTCAATGAAGCCATTATGTTAAGCCAAAGCATCTGGGACAACTGCCGCACGGACCCTGCTCCACACAGCTGCTGGCACAGGCAGACAGCCAGCCTCCAGCACAGGCAGACAGCCAGCCAGCCTCCAGCACAGGCAGACAGCCAACCTACCGCACAGGCAGAAAGCCAACTGCCCGCACAGGCAGACAGCCAACCTCCAACACAGGCAGAAAGCCAACTGCCCGCCTCCAGCACAGGCAGAAAGCCAACTGCCCGCCTCCAGCACAGGCAGAAAGCCAACTGCCCGCCTCCAGCACAGGCAGAAAGCCAACTGCCCGCCTCCAGCACAGGCAGACAGCCAGCCAGCCTCCAGCACAGGCAGACAGCCAGCCAGCCTCCAGCACAGGCAGACAGCCAACCTCCAGCACAGGCAGAAAGCCAACTGCCCGCCTCCAGCACAGGCAGAAAGCCAACTGCCCGCCTCCAGCACAGGCAGAAAGCCAACTGCCCGCCTCCAGCACAGGCAGAAAGCCAAC